>NC_091284.1:297277744-297580902 GCF_032444005.1 Ranitomeya imitator
ATAGATTGTACAGTGTAGGGTATAGAGTGTAGGGTATAGAGTTTAGAGTGTAGGGTATAGAGTGTAAAGTGTAGAGTGTAGGGTATAGAGTATAGAGTGTAGGGAATGTAGGGTATAGAGTGTGTGGAATAGAGTGTAGGGTATAGAGTGTAGAGTGTAGGGTATAGAGTGTAGGGTATAGAGTGTAGGGTATAGAGTGTATTGTATAGAGTGTAGAGTGTAGGGTATAGAGTGTAGAGTATAGTGTGTAGGATATAGATTGTAGAGTATAGAGTGTAGGGTATAGAGTGTAGGGTATAGAGTGTAGAGTGTAAAGTGTTGGGTATAGAGTGTAGGGTATAGAGTGTAGGGTATAAAGTGTAGAATGTAGGGTATAGAGTGTATGGTATAGAGTGTAGGGTATAGAGTGTAGAGTGTAGGGTATAGAGTGTAGGGTATAGAGTGTAGAGTGTAGGGATTAGAGTGTAGGGTATAGAGTGTAGGGTATAGAGTGTATGGAATAGAGTGTAGGGTATAGAGTGTAGAGTGTAGAGTATAGAGTGTAGGGTATAGAGCGTAGGGTGTAGGGTATAGAGTGTAGGGAATAGAGTGTAGGGTATAGATTGTAGAGTGTAGGGTATAGAGTGTATAGTATAGAGTGTAGGGTGTAGAGTGTAGGGTATAGAGTGTAGGGTATAGAATGTAGAGTGTAGGGTATAGAGTGTATGGTATAGAGTGTAGGGTGTAGAGTGTATGGTATAGAGTGTAGGGTATAGAGTGTATGGTATACAGTTTAGAGTGTAGGGTCTAGAGTGTAGGGTATAGAGTGTATGGTATAGAGTGTAGGGTATAGAGTGTAGGGTATAGAGTGTAGGGTATAGAGGGTAGAGTGTAGGGATTAGAGTGTATGGTATAGAGTGTAGGGTATAGAGTGTATGGAATAGAGTGTAGGGTATAGAGTGTAGAGTGTAGGGTATAGAGTGTAGGGTATAGAGTGTAGGGTGTAGGGTATAGAGTGTAGGGTATAGAGTGTAGAGTGTAGGGTATAGAGTGTAGGGCATAGAGTGTAGGGTATAGAGTGTAGGGTATCGAGTGTAGGGTATAGAGTGTAGAGTGTAGGGTATAGAGTGTAGGGTGTAGGGTAGAGAGTGTAGGGTTTAGAGTGTAGGGTATAGAGTGTAGGGTATAGAGTGTATGGTATAGAGTGTAGAGTGTATGGTATATAGTATAGGGTATAGAGTGTATGGTATAGAGTGTAGGGTATAGAGTGTAGGGTGTAGAGTGTAGAGTGTAGGGTATAGAGTGTAGAGTGTAGGGTATAGAGTGTAGGGTATAGAGTGTAAGGTATAGAGTGCACGGAATAGAGTGTAGAGTGTAGAGTGTAGGGTATAGAGTGTAGGGTATAGAGTGTATGGTATAGAGTGTAGGGTATAGAGTGTAGGGTATAGAGTGTAGGGTATAGAGTGTAGAGTGTATGGATTAGAGTGTAGGGTATAGAGTGTAGGGTATAGAGTGTATGGAATAGAATGTAGGGTATAGAGTGTAGAGTGTAGGGTATAGAGTGTAGGGTATAGAGCTTAGGGTGTAGGGTATAGAGTGTAGGGTATAGAGTGTAGGGTATAGAGTGTAGAGTGTAGGATATAAAGTGTATGATATAGAGTGTAGGGTGTAGAGTGTAGGGTATAGAGTGTAGGGTATAGAGTGTAGAGTGTAGGGTATAGAGTGTATGGTATAGAGTGTAGGGTGTAGAGTGTATGGTATAGAGTGTAGAGTATAGAGTATATGGTATGGAGTTTAGAGTGTAGGGTATAGAGTGTATGGTATAGAGTGTAGGGTATAGAGTGTAGGGTATAGAGTGTAGAGTGTAGGGATTAGAGTGTAGGGTATAGAGGGTAGGGTATAGAGTGTATGGAATAGAGTGTAGGGTATAGAGTGTAGGGTATAGAGTGTAGGGTATAGAGTGTAGGGTGTAGGGTATACTGTGAAGGGTATAGAGTGTAGGGTATAGAGTGTATAGTGTAGGTTATAGAGTTTAGGGTATAGAGTGTAGGGTATAGAGTGTAGAGTGTAGGGTATAGAGTGTAGGGTATAGAGTGTAGGGTATAAATTGTAGAGTGTAGGGTATAGAGTGTAGGGTATAGAGTTTAGAGTGTAGGGTATAGAGTGTAAAGTGTAGAGTGTAGGGTATAGAGTATAGAGTGTAGGGAATGTAGGGTATAGAGTGTGTGGAATAGAGTGTAGGGAATAGAGTGTAGGGTATGGAGTGTAGGGTATAGAGCGTAGGGTGTAGGGTATAGAGTGTAGGGTATAGAGTGTAGGGTATAGAGTGTAGAGTGTAGGGTATAGAGTGTATGGTATAGAGTGTAGGGTGTAGAGTGTAGGGTATAAAGTATAGAGTGTAGGGTATAGAGTGTAGGGTATAGTGTGTATGGTATACAGTGTAGAGTGTAGGGTATAGAGTGTATAGTGTAGGGTATAGAGTGTAGGGTATAGAGTGTATGGTATAGAGTGTAGGGTATAGAGTGTAGAGTGTAGGGTATAGAGTGTAGGGTATAGAGTGTAGGGTATAGAGTGTAGAGTGTAGGGATTAGAGTGTAGGGTATAGAGTGTATGGAATAGAGTGTAGGGTATAGAGTGTAGAGTGTAGGGTATAGAGTGTAGGGTATAGAGTGTAGGGTGTAGGGTATAGAGTGTAGGGTATAGAGTGTAGGGTATAGAGTGTAGAGTGTAGGATATAGAGTGTAGGGTATAGAGTGTAGGGTATAGAGTGTAGTGTATAGAGTGTAGGCTATAGAGTGTAGAGTGTAGGGTATAGAGTGTAGGGTATAGAGTGTAGGGTATAGATTGTAGAGTGTAGGGTATAGAGTGTAGAGTGTATAGAGTATAGAGTGTAGGGTGTAGAGTGTAGGGTATAGAGTGTAAAGTGTAGAGTGTAGGGTATAGAGTGTAGGGTATAGAGTGTAGAGTATAGAGTGTAGGGTATAGAGTGTAGGGTATAGAGTGTAGAGTGTAGGGTATAGAGTGTAGGGTATAGAGTGTATTGTATAGAGTGTAGAGTGTAGGGTATAGAGTGTAGAGTATAGTGTGTAGGATATAGATTGTAGAGTATAGAGTGTAGGGTATAGAGTGTAGGGTATAGAGTGTAGAGTGTAAAGTGTGGGGTATAGAGTGTAGGGTATAGAGTGTAGGGTATAGAGTGTAGGGTATAGAGTGTATGGTATAGAGTGTAGGGTATAGAGTGTAGAGTGTAGGGTATAGAGTGTAGGGTATAGAGTGTAGGGTATAGAGTGTAGGGATTAGAGTGTAGGGTATAGAGTGTAGGGTATAGAGTGTATGGAATAGAGTGTAGGGTATAGAGTGTAGAGTGTAGAGTATAGAGTGTAGGGTATAGAGCGTAGGGTGTAGGGTATAGAGTGTAGGGTATAGAGTGTAGGGTATAGAGTGTAGAGTGTAGGGTATAGAGTGTATAGTATAGAGTGTAGGGTGTAGAGTGTAGGGTATAGAGTGTAGGGTATAGAATGTAGAGTGTAGGGTATAGAGTGTATGGTATAGAGTGTAGGGTGTAGAGTGTATGGTATAGAGTGTAGGGTATAGAGTGTATGGTATAGAGTTTAGAGTGTAGGGTATAGAGTGTAGGGTATAGAGTGTATGGTATAGAGTGTAGGGTATAGAGTGTAGGGTATAGAGTGTAGGGTATAGAGGGTAGAGTGTAGGGATTAGAGTGTAGGGTATAGAGTGTAGGGTATAGAGTGTATGGAATAGAGTGTAGGGTATAGAGTGTAGAGTGTAGGGTATAGAGTGTAGGGTATAGAGTGTAGGGTGTAGGGTATAGAGTGTAGGGTATAGAGTGTAGGGTATAGAGTGTAGGGTATAGAGTGTAGAGTGTAGGGTATAGAGTGTAGGGTGTAGGGTAGAGAGTGTAGGGTTTAGAGTGTAGGGTGTAGAGTGTAGGGTATAGAGTGTATGGTATAGAGTGTAGAGTGTATGGTATAGAGTATAGGGTATAGAGTGTAGGGTATAGAGGGTAGAGTGTAGGGATTAGAGTGTAGGGTATAGAGTGTAGGGTATAGAGTGTATGGAATAGAGTGTATGGTATATAGTTTAGAGTGTAGGGTATAGAGTGTAGGGTATAGAGTGTATGGTATAGAGTGTAGGGTATAGAGTGTAGGGTATAGAGTGTAGGGTATAGACGGTAGAGTGTAGGGATTAGAGTGTAGGGTATAGAGTGTAGGGTATAGAGTGTATGGAATAGAGTGTAGGGTATAGAGTGTAGAGTGTAGGGTATAGAGTGTAGGGTATAGAGTGTAGAGTGTAGGGTATAGAGTGTAGGGCATAGAGTGTAGGGTATAGAGTGTAGGGTATAGAGTGTAGAGTGTAGGGTATAGAGTGTAGGGTGTAGGGTAGAGAGTGTAGGGTTTAGAGTGTAGGGTATAGAGTGTAGGGTATAGAGTGTATGGTATAGAGTGTAGAGTGTATGGTATAGAGCATAGGGTATAGAGTGTATGGTATAGAGTGTAGGGTATAGAGTGTAGGGTATAGAGTGTAGAGTGTAGAGTGTAGGGTATAGAGTGTAGAGTGTAGGGTATAGAGTGTAGGGTATAGAGTGTAAGGTATAGAGTGCACGGAATAGAGTGTAGAGTGTAGGATATAGAGTGTAGGGTATAGAGTGTATGGTATAGAGTGTAGGGTATAGAGTGTAGGGTATAGAGTGTATGGTATAGAGTGTAGAGTGTATGGATTAGAGTGTAGGGTATAGAGTGTAGGGTATAGAGTGTATGGAATAGAGTGTAGGGTATAGAGTGTAGGGTATAGATTGTAGACTGTAGGGTATAGAGTGTAGAGTGTATAGAGTATAGAGTGTAGGGTGTAGAGTGTAGGGTATAGAGTGTAAAGTGTAGAGTGTAGGGTATAGAGTGTAGGGTATAGAGTGTAGAGTATAGAGTGTAGGGTATAGAGTGTAGGGTATAGAGTGTAGAGTGTAGAGTGTAGGGTATAGAGTGTAGGGAATAGAGTGTAGGGTATAGAGTGTATTGTATAGAGTGTAGAGTGTAGGGTATAGAGTGTAGAGTATAGTGTGTAGGATATAGATTGTAGAGTATAGAGTGTAGGGTATAGAGTGTAGGGTATAGAGTGTAGAGTGTAAAGTGTTGGGTATATATAGTGTAGGGTATGGAGTGTAGGGTATAGAGTGTAGAGTGTAGGGTATAGAGTGTATGGTATAGAGTGTAGGGTATAGAGTGTAGAGTGTAGGGTATAGAGTGTAGGGTATAGAGTGTAGGGTATAGAGTGTAGAGTGTAGGGATTAGAGTGTAGGGTATAGAGTGTAGGGTATAGAGTGTAGGGTATAGAGTGTAGATTGTAGAGTATAGAGTGTAGGGTATAGAGCGTAGGGTATAGAGCGTAGGGTGTAGGGTATAGAGTGTAGGGTATAGAGTATAGGGTATAGAGTGTAGAGTGTAGGGTATAGAGTGTATAGTATAGAGTGTAGGGTGTAGAGTGTAGGGTATAGAGTGTAGGGTATAGAATGTAGAGTGTAGGGTATAGAGTGTATGGTATAGAGTGTAGGGTGTAGAGTGTATGGTATAGAGTGTAGGGTATAGAGTGTATGGTATAGAGTTTAGAGTGTAGGGTATAGAGTGTAGGGTATAGAGTGTATGGTATAGAGTGTAGGGTATAGAGTGTAGGGTATAGAGTGTAGGGTATAGAGGGTAGAGTGTATGGATTAGAGTGTAGGGTATAGAGTGTAGGGTATAGAGTGTATGGAATAGAGTGTAGGGTATAGAGTGTAGAGTGTAGGGTATAGAGTGTAGGGTATAGAGTGTAGGGTGTAGGGTATAGAGTGTAGGGTATAGAGTGTAGGGTATAGAGTGTAGGGTATAGAGTGTAGAGTGTAGGGTATAGAGTGTAGGGTGTAACATAGTAACATAGTAACATAGTTAGTAAGGCCGAAAAAAGACATTTGTCCATCCAGTTCAGCCTATATTCCATCACAATAAATACCCAGATCTACGTCCTTCTACAGAACCTAATAATTGTATGATACAATATTGTTCTGCTCCAGGAAGACATCCAGGCCTCTCTTGAACCCCTCGACTGAGTTCGCCATCACCACCTCCTCAGGCAAGCAATTCCAGATTCTCACTGCCCTAACAGTAAAGAATCCTCTTCTATGTAGGGTAGAGAGTGTAGGGTTTAGTGTGTAGGGTGTAGAGTGTAGGGTATAGAGTGTATGGTATAAAGTGTAGAGTGTATGGTATAGAGTATAGGGTATAGAGTGTATGGTATAGAGTGTAGGGTATAGAGTGTAGGGTATAGAGTATAGAGTGTAGAGTGTAGGGTATAGAGTGTAGAGTGTAGGGTATAGAGTGTAGGGTATAGAGTGTAAGGTATAGAGTGCACGGAACAGAGTGTAGAGTGTAGAGTGCAGGGTATAGAGTGTAGGGTATAGAGTGTATGGTATAGAGTGTAGGGTATAGAGTGTAGGGTATAGAGTGTAGGGTATAGAGTGTTGAGTGTATGGATTAGAGTGTAGGGTATAGAGTGTAGGGTATAGAGTGTATGGAATAGAGTGTAGGTATAGAGTGTAGAGTGTAGAGCGTAGGGTGTAGGGTATAGAGTGTAGGGTATAGAGTGTAGGGTATAGAGTGTAGAGTGTAGGATATAGAGTGTATGATATAGAGTGTAGGGTGTAGAGTGTAGGGTATAGAGTGTAAGGTATAGAGTGTAGAGTGTAGGGTATAGAGTGTATGGTATAGAGTGTAGGGTGTAGAGTGTATGGTATAGAGTGTAGGGTATAGAGTATATGGTATGGAGTTTAGAGTGTAGGGTATAGAGTGTATGGTATAGAGTGTAGGGTATAGAGTGTAGGGTATAGAGTGTAGAGTGTAGGGATTAGAGTGTAGGGTATAGAGGGTAGGGTATAGAGTGTATGGAATAGAGTGTAGGGTATAGAGTGTAGAGTGTAGGGTATAGAGTGTAGGGTATAGAGTGTAGGGTGTAGGGTATACAGTGAAGGGTATAGAGTGTAGGGTATAGAGTGTATAGTGTAGGTTATAGAGTGTAGGGTATAGCGTGTAGGGTATAGAGTGTAGAGTGTAGGGTATAGAGTGTAGGGTATAGAGTGTAGGGTATAGATTGTAGAGTGTAGGGTATAGAGTGTAGGGTATAGAGTTTAGAGTGTAGGGTGTAGGGTATAGAGTGTAAAGTGTAGAGTGTAGGGTATAGAGTATAGAGTGTAGGGAATGTAGGGTATAGAGTGTGTGGAATAGAGTGTAGGGTATAGAGTGTAGAGTGTAGGGTATGGAGTGTAGGGTATAGAGTGTAGGGTGTAGGGTATAGAGTGTAGGGTATAGAGTGTAGAGTGTAGGGTATAGAGTGTATGGTATAGAGTGTAGGGTGTAGAGTGTAGGGTATAAAGTATAGAGTGTAGGGTATAGAGTGTAGGGTATAGTGTGTATGGTATACAGTGTAGAGTGTAGAGTGTAGGGTATAGAGTGTATAGTGTAGGGTATAGAGTGTAGGGTATAGAGTGTAGAGTGTAGGGATTAGAGTGTAGGGTATAGAGTGTATGGAATAGAGTGTAGGGTATAGAGTGTAGAGTGTATGGTATAGAGTGTAGGGTATAGAGTGTAGGGTGTAGGGTATAGAGTGTAGGGTATAGAGTGTAGGGTATAGAGTGTAGGGTATAGAGTGTAGAGTGTAGGGTATAGAGTGTAGGGTATAGAGTGTAGGGTATAGAGTGTAGGGTATAGAGTGTAGGCTATAGAGTAAAGTGTAGGGTATAGAGTGTAGGGTATAGAGTGTAGGGTATAGATTGTATAGTGTAGGGTATAGAGTGTAGAGTGTATAGAGTATAGAGTGTAGAGTGTAGGGTATAGAGTGTAAAGTATAGAGTGTAGGGTATAGAGTATAGAGTGTAGGGTATAGAGTGTAGGGTATAGAGTGTAGAGTGTAGGGTATAGAGTGTAGAGTGTATAGAGTATAGAGTGTAGGGTGTAGAGTGTAGGGTATAGAGTGTAAAGTATAGAGTGTAGGGTATAGAGTATAGAGTGTAGGGTATAGAGTATAGAGTGTAGGATATAGAGTGTAGGGTATAGAGTGTAGAGTGTAGGGTATAGAGTGTAGGGTATAGAGTGTATGGTATACTGTGTAGAGTGTAGAGTGTAGGGTATAGAGTGTATAGTGTAGGGTATAGAGTGTAGTGTATAGAATGTAGGGTGTAGGGTATAGAGTGTAGGGTATAGAGTGTAGGGTATAAGGTGTAGGGTATAGAATGTAGGGTATAGAGTGTAGGGTATAGAGTGTAGGGAATAGAGTGTAGAGTATAGAGTGTAGGGTATAGAGTGTAGGGTATAGAGTGTAGAGTGTAGAGTGTAGGGTATAGAGTGTAGGGTATAGAGTGTAGGGTATAGAGTGTAGGGAATAGAGTGTATGGAATAGAGTGTAGAGTATAGAGTGTAGGATATAGATTGTAGAGTATAGAGTGTAGGGTATAGAGTGTAGGGTATAGAGTGTAGAGTGTAAAGTGTAGGGTATAGAGTGTAGGGTATAGAGTGTAGGGTACAGGTGTATGGTATACAGTGTAGAGTGTAGAGTGTAGGGTATAGAGTGTATAGTGTAGGGTATGGAGTGTAGTGTATAGAGTGTAGGGTGTAGGGTATAGACTGTAGGGTATAGAGTGTAGGGTATAAAGTGTAGGGTATAGAATGTAAGGTATGGAGTGTAGGGTATAGAGTGTAGGGTATAGAGTGTAGAGTATAGAGTGTAGGATATAGAGTGTAGGGTATAGAGTGTAGGGTATAGAGTGTAGGGTATAGAGTGTAGAGTGTAGGGTATAGAGTGTATGGTATAGTGTGTAGGGTGTAGAGTGTAGGTTATAAAGTATAGAGTGTAGGGTATAAAGTGTATGGTATACAGTGTAGATTGTAGAGTGTAGGGTATAGAATGTATAGTGTAGGGTATAGAGTGTAGGGTATAGAGTGTAGGGTATAGAGTGTATGGTATACAGTGTAGAGTGTAGAGTGTAGGGTATAGAGTGTATAGTGTAGGGTATAGAGTGTAGTGTATAGAGTGTAGGGTGTAGGGTATAGAGTGTAGGGTATAGAGAGTAGGGTATAAAGTGTAGGGTATAGAGTGTAGAGTGTAGGGTATAGAGTGTATGGAATAGAGTGTAGAGTATAGAGTGTAGGATATAGATTGTAGAGTATAGAGTGTAGGGTATAGAGTGTAGAGTGTAAAGTGTAGGGTATAGAGTGTAGGGTATAGAGTGTAGGGTATAGAGTGTAGAGTGTAGGGTATAGAGTGTATGGAATAGAGTGTAGGATATAGATTGTAGAGTATAGAGTGTAGGGTATAGAGTGTAGGGTATAGAGTGTAGAGTGTAAAGTGTAGGGTATAGAGTGTAGGGTATGGAGTGTAGGGTATAGGTGTATGGTATACAGTGTAGAGTGTAGAGTGTAGGGTATAGAGTGTATAGTGTAGGGTATGGAGTGTAGTGTATAGAGTGTAGGGTGTAGGGTATAGAGTGTAGGGTATAGAGAGTAGGGTATAAAGTGTAGGGTATAGAATGTAAGGTATGGAGTGTAGGGTATAGAGTGTAGGGTATAGAGTGTAGAGTATAGAGTGTAGTTTATAGAGTGCAGGGTATAGAGTGTAGAGTGTAGAGTGTAGGGTATAGAGTGTAGGGTATAGAGTGTAGGGTATAGAGTGTATTGTATAGAGTGTAGAGTGTAGGGTATAGAGTGTAGAGTATAGTGTGTAGGATATAGATTGTAGAGTATAGAGTGTAGGGTATAGAGTGTAGGGTATAGAGTGTAGAGTGTAAAGTGTTGGGTATAGAGTGTAGGGTATAGAGTGTAGGGTATATAGTGTAGAGTGTAGGGTATAGAGTGTATGGTATAGAGTGTAGGGTATAGAGTGTAGGGTATAGAGTGTAGGGTATAGAGTGTAGGGTATAGAAAGTAGAGTGTAGGGATTAGAGTGTAGGGTATAGAGTGTAGGGTATAGAGTGTATGGAATAGAGTGTAGGGTATAGAGTGTAGAGTGTATGGTATAGAGTGTAGGGTATAGAGTGTAGGGTGTAGGGTATAGAGTGTAGGGTATAGAGTGTAGGGTATAGAGTGTAGGGTATAGAGTGTAGAGTGTAGGGTATAGAGTGTAGGGTATAGAGTGTAGGGTATAGAGTGTAGGGTATAGAGTGTAGGCTATAGAGTAGAGTGTAGGGTATAGAGTGTAGGGTATAGAGTGTAGGGTATAGATTGTATAGTGTAGGGTATAGAGTGTAGAGTGTATAGAGTATAGAGTGTAGAGTGTAGGGTATAGAGTGTAAAGTGTAGAGTGTAGGGTATAGAGTATAGAGTGTAGGGTATAGAGTGTAGGGTATAGAGTGTAGAGTGTAGGGTATAGAGTGTAGAGTGTATAGAGTATAGAGTGTAGGGTGTAGAGTGCAGGGTATAGAGTGTAAAGTGTAGAGTGTAGGGTATAGAGTATAGAGTGTAGGATATAGAGTGTAGGGTATAGAGTGTAGAGTGTAGGGGATAGAGTGTAGGGTATAGAGTGTATGGTATACAGTGTAGAGTGTAGAGTGTAGGGTATATAGTGTATAGTGTAGGGTATAGAGTGTAGTGTATAGAGTGTAGGGTGTAGGGTATAGAGTGTAGGGTATAGAGTGTAGGGTATAAAGTGTAGGGTATAGAATGTAGGGTATAGAGTGTAGGGTATAGAGTGTAGGGAATAGAGTGTAGAGTATAGAGTGTAGGGTATAGAGTGTAGGGTATAGAGTGCAGAGTGTAGAGTGTAGGGTATAGAGTGTAGGGTATAGAGTGTAGGGTATAGAGTGTAGGGTATAGAGTGTATGGAATAGAGTGTAGAGTATAGAGTGTAGGATATAGATTGTAGAGTATAGAGTGTAGGGTATAGAGTGTAGGGTATAGAGTGCAGAGTGTAAAGTGTAGGGTATAGAGTGTAGGGTATAGAGTGTAGGGTACAGGTGTATGGTATACAGTGTAGAGTGTAGAGTGTAGAGTGTAGGGTATAGAGTGTATAGTGTAGGGTATGGAGTGTAGTGTATAGAGTGTAGGGTGTAGGGTATAGAGTGTATGGAATAGAGTGTAGAGTATAGAGTGTAGGATATAGATTGTAGAGTATAGAGTGTAGGGTATAGAGTGTAGGGTATAAAGTGTAGGGTATAGAATGTAAGGTATGGAGTGTAGGGTATAGAGTGTAGGGTATAGAGTGTAGAGTATAGAGTGTAGGATATAGAGTGTAGGGTATAGAGTGTAGGGTATAGAGTGTAGGGTATAGAGTGTAGAGTGAAGGGTATAGAGTGTATGGTATAGTGTGTAGGGTGTAGAGTGTATGGTATACAGTGTAGAGTGTAGTGTATAGAGTGTAGGGTGTAGGGTATAGAGTGTAGGGTATAGAGTGTAGGGTATAAAGTGTATGGTATACAGTTTAGATTGTAGAGTGTAGGGTATAGAGTGTATAGTGTAGGGTATAGAGTGTAGGGTATAAAGTGTAGGGTATAGAATGTAGGGTATGGAGTGTAGGGTATAGAGTGTAGGGTATAGAGTGTAGAGTATAGAGTGTAGGGTATAGAGTGTAGAGTGTAAAGTGTAGGGTATAGAGTGTAGGGTATAGAGTGTAGGGTATAGAGTGTAGAGTGTAGGGTATAGAGTGTATGGAATAGAGTGTAGAGTATAGAGTGTAGGATATAGATTGTAGAGTATAGAGTGTAGGGTATAGAGTGTAGAGTGTAAAGTGTAGGGTATAGAGTGTAGGGTATAGAGTGTAGGGTATAGGTGTATGGTATACAGTGTAGAGTGTAGAGTGTAGGGTATAGAGTGTATAGTGTAGGGTATGGAGTGTAGTGTATAGAGTGTAGGGTGTAGGGTATAGAGTGTAGGGTATAGAGAGTAGGGTATAAAGTGTAGGGTATAGAATGTAAGGTATGGAGTGTAGGGTATAGAGTGTAGGGTATAGAGTGTAGAGTGTAGAGTGTAGGGTATAGAGTGTAGGGTATAGAGTGTAGGGTATAGAGTGTATTGTATAGAGTGTAGAGTGTAGGGTATAGAGTGTAGAGTATAGTGTGTAGGATATAGATTGTAGAGTATAGAGTGTAGGGTATAGAGTGTAGGGTATAGAGTGTAGAGTGTAAAGTGTTGGGTATAGAGTGTAGGGTATAGAGTGTAGGGTATATAGTGTAGAGTGTAGGGTATAGAGTGTATGGTATAGAGTGTAGGGTATAGAGTGTAGGGTATAGAGTGTAGGGTATAGAGTGTAGGGTATAGAGTGTAGAGTGTAGGGATTAGAGTGTAGGGTATAGAGTGTAGGGTATAGAGTGTATGGAATAGAGTGTAGGGTATAGAGTGTAGAGTATAGAGTGCAGGGTATAGAGCGTAGGGTGTAGGGTATAGAGTGTAGTGTATAGAGTGTAGGGTATAGAGTGTAGAGTGTAGGGTATAGAGTGTATAGTATAGAGTGTAGGGTGTAGAGTGTAGGGTATAGAGTGTAGGGTATATAATGTAGAGTGTAGGGTATAGAGTGTATGGTATAGAGTGTAGGGTGTAGAGTGTATGGTATAGAGTGTAGGGTATAGAGTGTATGGTATAGAGTTTAGAGTGTAGGGTATAGAGTGTAGGGTATAGAGTGTATGGTATAGAGTGTAGGGTATAGAGTGTAGGGTATAGAGTGTAGGGTATAGAGGGTAGAGTGTAGGGATTAGAGTGTAGGGTGTCATGATCCCAATGGCAGGGGATCACAAAAAGGACAAGCACAGATACAAACAAGCTCTAGGGCGATGGAACCTGAGCTGACCGCGACCCTGAACCTAACACACAAATAAAAGTAGCCGGGGAACGTGCCTACGATGATCCTAGACGTCTCGCTCCAGCCGAAGATCTAACTTCCCCTATCAGAAGAAACACAGACCTCTCTTGCCTCCAGAGAAATACCCCACAGCAAATAGCAGCCCCCCACATATAATGACGGTGAAATGAGAGGAAAGCACATACGTAGTATGAAAACAGTTTCAGCAAAATGAGGCCCGCTAAAACTAGATAGCAGAGGATACAAAAGTGAACTGCGCGGTCAGCGAAAAACCCTTCAAAAAACCATCCTGAATTTACTTGAACTCATGTGCCAACTCATGGTACATGAAAAGCAATTTCAGCCCACTAGAGCAACCAGCAGCAGAGAATCACAAATCTGCAGGCTGGACTAAAAACCAAATTAAGCAAAACACAAAACAGGAAAATCCAAACTTAGCTTGTCCAGAAGGTTCTAGGAGCAGGGAGCAAAGGTAACAAGACACACTGGATACATTGATAACCGGCGAGGAAATGCCAGCAAAGCCAGGTTAAATGGGAAACTCCCATATGCTGATGGAACAGGTGGAACCCAGAAACCCAGGAAAGACAAGTCACCCAGTACCATCAGTAACCACCAGAGGGAGCCCAAAAACAGAACTCACAACAGTAGGGTATAGAGTGTAGGGTATAGAGTGTATGGAATAGAGTGTAGGGTATAGAGTGTAGAGTGTAGGGTAAAGAGTGTAGGGTATAGAGTGTAGGGTGTAGGGTATAGAGTGTAGGGTATAGAGTGTAGGGTATAGAGTGTAGAGTGTAGGGTATAGAGTGTAGGGCATAGAGTGTAGGGTATAGAGTGTAGGGTATAGAGTGTAGGGTATAGAGTGTAGAGTGTAGGGTATAGAGTGTAGGGTGTAAAGTGTTGGGTATAGAGTGTAGGGTATAGAGTGTAGGGTATATAGTGTAGAGTGTAGGGTATAGAGTGTATGGTATAGAGTGTAGGGTATAGAGTGTAGGGTATAGAGTGTAGGGTATAGAGTGTAGGGTATAGAAAGTAGAGTGTAGGGATTAGAGTGTAGGGTATAGAGTGTAGGGTATAGAGTGTATGGAATAGAGTGTAGGGTATAGAGTGTAGAGTGTATGGTATAGAGTGTAGGGTATAGAGTGTAGGGTGTAGGGTATAGAGTGTAGGGTATAGAGTGTAGGGTATAGAGTGTAGGGTATAGAGTGTAGAGTGTAGGGTATAGAGTGTAGGGTATAGAGTGTAGGGTATAGAGTGTAGGGTATAGAGTGTAGGCTATAGAGTAGAGTGTAGGGTATAGAGTGTAGGGTATAGAGTGTAGGGTATAGATTGTATAGTGTAGGGTATAGAGTGTAGAGTGTATAGAGTATAGAGTGTAGAGTGTAGGGTATAGAGTGTAAAGTGTAGAGTGTAGGGTATAGAGTATAGAGTGTAGGGTATAGAGTGTAGGGTATAGAGTGTAGAGTGTAGGGTATAGAGTGTAGAGTGTATAGAGTATAGAGTGTAGGGTGTAGAGTGCAGGGTATAGAGTGTAAAGTGTAGAGTGTAGGGTATAGAGTATAGAGTGTAGGATATAGAGTGTAGGGTATAGAGTGTAGAGTGTAGGGGATAGAGTGTAGGGTATAGAGTGTATGGTATACAGTGTAGAGTGTAGAGTGTAGGGTATATAGTGTATAGTGTAGGGTATAGAGTGTAGTGTATAGAGTGTAGGGTGTAGGGTATAGAGTGTAGGGTATAGAGTGTAGGGTATAAAGTGTAGGGTATAGAATGTAGGGTATAGAGTGTAGGGTATAGAGTGTAGGGAATAGAGTGTAGAGTATAGAGTGTAGGGTATAGAGTGTAGGGTATAGAGTGCAGAGTGTAGAGTGTAGGGTATAGAGTGTAGGGTATAGAGTGTAGGGTATAGAGTGTAGGGTATAGAGTGTATGGAATAGAGTGTAGAGTATAGAGTGTAGGATATAGATTGTAGAGTATAGAGTGTAGGGTATAGAGTGTAGGGTATAGAGTGCAGAGTGTAAAGTGTAGGGTATAGAGTGTAAGGTATAGAGTGTAGGGTACAGGTGTATGGTATACAGTGTAGAGTGTAGAGTGTAGGGTATAGAGTGTATAGTGTAGGGTATGGAGTGTAGTGTATAGAGTGTAGGGTGTAGGGTATAGAGTGTAGGGTATAGAGTGTAGGGTATAAAGTGTAGGGTATAGAATGTAAGGTATGGAGTGTAGGGTATAGAGTGTAGGGTATAGAGTGTAGAGTATAGAGTGTAGGATATAGAGTGTAGGGTATAGAGTGTAGGGTATAGAGTGTAGGGTATAGAGTGTAGAGTGAAGGGTATAGAGTGTATGGTATAGTGTGAAGGGTGTAGAGTGTATGGTATACAGTGTAGAGTGTAGTGCATAGAGTGTAGGGTGTAGGGTATAGAGTGTAGGGTATAGAGTGTAGGGTATAAAGTGTATGGTATACAGTTTAGATTGTAGAGTGTAGGGTATAGAGTGTATAGTGTAGGGTATAGAGTGTAGGGTATAAAGTGTAGGGTATAGAATGTAGGGTATGGAGTGTAGGGTATAGAGTGTAGGGTATAGAGTGTAGAGTATAGAGTGTAGGGTATAGAGTGTAGAGTGTAAAGTGTAGGGTATAGAGTGTAGGGTATAGAGTGTAGGGTATAGAGTGTAGAGTGTAGGGTATAGAGTGTATGGAATAGAGTGTAGAGTATAGAGTGTAGGATATAGATTGTAGAGTATAGAGTGTAGGGTATAGAGTGTAGAGTGTAAAGTGTAGGGTATAGAGTGTAGGGTATAGAGTGTAGGGTATAGGTGTATGGTATACAGTGTAGAGTGTAGAGTGTAGGGTATAGAGTGTATAGTGTAGGGTATGGAGTGTAGTGTATAGAGTGTAGGGTGTAGGGTATAGAGTGTAGGGTATAGAGAGTAGGGTATAAAGTGTAGGGTATAGAATGTAAGGTATGGAGTGTAGGGTATAGAGTGTAGGGTATAGAGTGTAGAGTGTAGAGTGTAGGGTATAGAGTGTAGGGTATAGAGTGTAGGGTATAGAGTGTATTGTATAGAGTGTAGAGTGTAGGGTATAGAGTGTAGAGTATAGTGTGTAGGATATAGATTGTAGAGTATAGAGTGTAGGGTATAGAGTGTAGGGTATAGAGTGTAGAGTGTAAAGTGTTGGGTATAGAGTGTAGGGTATAGAGTGTAGGGTATATAGTGTAGAGTGTAGGGTATAGAGTGTATGGTATAGAGTGTAGGGTATAGAGTGTAGGGTATAGAGTGTAGGGTATAGAGTGTAGGGTATAGAGTGTAGAGTGTAGGGATTAGAGTGTAGGGTATAGAGTGTAGGGTATAGAGTGTATGGAATAGAGTGTAGGGTATAGAGTGTAGAGTATAGAGTGCAGGGTATAGAGCGTAGGGTGTAGGGTATAGAGTGTAGTGTATAGAGTGTAGGGTATAGAGTGTAGAGTGTAGGGTATAGAGTGTATAGTATAGAGTGTAGGGTGTAGAGTGTAGGGTATAGAGTGTAGGGTATATAATGTAGAGTGTAGGGTATAGAGTGTATGGTATAGAGTGTAGGGTGTAGAGTGTATGGTATAGAGTGTAGGGTATAGAGTGTATGGTATAGAGTTTAGAGTGTAGGGTATAGAGTGTAGGGTATAGAGTGTATGGTATAGAGTGTAGGGTATAGAGTGTAGGGTATAGAGTGTAGGGTATAGAGGGTAGAGTGTAGGGATTAGAGTGTAGGGTGTCATGATCCCAATGGCAGGGGATCACAAAAAGGACAAGCACAGATACAAACAAGCTCTAGGGCGATGGAACCTGAGCTGACCGCGACCCTGAACCTAACACACAAATAAAAGTAGCCGGGGAACGTGCCTACGATGATCCTAGACGTCTCGCTCCAGCCGAAGATCTAACTTCCCCTATCAGAAGAAACACAGACCTCTCTTGCCTCCAGAGAAATACCCCACAGCAAATAGCAGCCCCCCACATATAATGACGGTGAAATGAGAGGAAAGCACATACGTAGTATGAAAACAGTTTCAGCAAAATGAGGCCCGCTAAAACTAGATAGCAGAGGATACAAAAGTGAACTGCGCGGTCAGCGAAAAACCCTTCAAAAAACCATCCTGAATTTACTTGAACTCATGTGCCAACTCATGGTACATGAAAAGCAATTTCAGCCCACTAGAGCAACCAGCAGCAGAGAATCACAAATCTGCAGGCTGGACTAAAAACCAAATTAAGCAAAACACAAAACAGGAAAATCCAAACTTAGCTTGTCCAGAAGGTTCTAGGAGCAGGGAGCAAAGGTAACAAGACACACTGGATACATTGATAACCGGCGAGGAAATGCCAGCAAAGCCAGGTTAAATGGGAAACTCCCATATGCTGATGGAACAGGTGGAACCCAGAAACCCAGGAAAGACAAGTCACCCAGTACCATCAGTAACCACCAGAGGGAGCCCAAAAACAGAACTCACAACAGTAGGGTATAGAGTGTAGGGTATAGAGTGTATGGAATAGAGTGTAGGGTATAGAGTGTAGAGTGTAGGGTAAAGAGTGTAGGGTATAGAGTGTAGGGTGTAGGGTATAGAGTGTAGGGTATAGAGTGTAGGGTATAGAGTGTAGAGTGTAGGGTATAGAGTGTAGGGCATAGAGTGTAGGGTATAGAGTGTAGGGTATAGAGTGTAGGGTATAGAGTGTAGAGTGTAGGGTATAGAGTGTAGGGTGTAGGGTAGAGATTCTAGGGTTTAGAGTGTAGGATGTAGAGTGTAGGGTATAGAGTGTAAAGTGTAGAGTGTAGGGTATAGAGTGTAGGGTATAGAGTGTAGAGTGTAGGGTATAGAGTGTATGGTATAGTGTGTAGGGTGTAGAGTGTAGGTTATAAAGTATAGAGTGTAGGGTATAGAGTGTAGGGTATAAAGTGTATGGTATACAGTGTAGATTGTAGAGTGTAGGGTATAGAGTGTATAGTGTAGGGTATAGAGTGTAGGGTATAGAGTGTAGGGTATAGAGTGTATGGTATACAGTGTAGAGTGTAGAGTGTAGGGTATAGAATGTATAGTGTAGGGTATAGAGTGTAGTGTATAGAGTGTAGGGTGTAGGGTATAGAGTGTAGGGTATAGAGTGTAGGGTATAAAGTGTAGGGTATAGAATGTAGGGTATGGAGTGTAGGGTATAGAGTGTAGGGTATAGAGTGTAGAGTATAGAGTGTAGGGTATAGAGTGTAGGGTATAGAGTGTAGAGTGTAGAGTATAGAGTGTAGGGTATAGAGTGTAGGGTATAGAGTGGAGAGTATAGAGTGTAGGATATAGAGTGTAGGGTATAGAGTGTAGGGTATAGAGTGTAGGGTATAGAGTGTAGAGTGTAGGGTATAGAGTGTATGGTATAGTGTGTAGGGTGTAGAGTGTAGGTTATAAAGTATAGAGTGTAGGGTATAGAGTGTAGGGTATAAAGTATATGGTATACAGTGTAGATTGTAGAGTGTAGGGTATAGAATGCATAGTGTAGGGTATAGAGTGTAGGGTATAGAGTGTAGGGTATAGAGTGTATGGTATACAGTGTAGAGTGTAGAGTGTAGGGTATAGAGTGTATAGTGTAGGGTATAGAGTGTAGTGTATAGAGTGTAGGGTGTAGGGTATAGAGTGTAGGGTATAGAGAGTAGGGTATAAAGTGTAGGGTATAGAGTGTAGAGTGTAGGGTATAGAGTGTATGGAATAGAGTGTAGAGTATAGAGTGTAGGATATAGATTGTAGAGTATAGAGTGTAGGGTATAGAGTGTAGAGTGTAAAGTGTAGGGTATAGAGTGTAGGGTATAGAGTGTAGGGTATAGAGTGTAGAGTGTAGGGTATAGAGTGTATGGAATAGAGTGTAGGATATAGATTGTAGAGTATAGAGTGTAGGGTATAGAGTGTAGGGTATAGAGTGTAGAGTGTAAAGTGTAGGGTATAGAGTGTAGGGTATAGAGTGTAGGGTATAGGTGTATGGTATACAGTGTAGAGTGTAGAGTGTAGGGTATAGAGTGTATAGTGTAGGGTATGGAGTGTAGTGTATAGAGTGTAGGGTGTAGGGTATAGAGTGTAGGGTATAGAGAGTAGGGTATAAAGTGTAGGGTATAGAATGTAAGGTATGGAGTGTAGGGTATAGAGTGTAGGGTATAGAGTGTAGAGTATAGAGTGTAGGGTATAGAGTGCAGGGTATAGAGTGTAGAGTGTAGAGTGTAGGGTATAGAGTGTAGGGTATAGAGTGTAGGGTATAGAGTGTATTGTATAGAGTGTAGAGTGTAGGGTATAGAGTGTAGAGTATAGTGTGTAGGATATAGATTGTAGAGTATAGAGTGTAGGGTATAGAGTGTAGGGTATAGAGTGTAGAGTGTAAAGTGTTGGGTGTAGAGTGTAGGGTATAGAGTGTAGGGTATATAGTGTAGAGTGTAGGGTATAGAGTGTATGGTATAGAGTGTAGGGTATAGAGTGTAGGGTATAGAGTGTAGGGTATAGAGTGTAGGGTATAGAAAGTAGAGTGTAGGGATTAGAGTGTAGGGTATAGAGTGTAGGGTATAGAGTGTATGGAATAGAGTGTAGGGTATAGAGTGTAGAGTGTATGGTATAGAGTGTAGGGTATAGAGTGTAGGGTGTAGGGTATAGAGTGTAGGGTATAGAGTGTAGGGTATAGAGTGTAGGGTATAGAGTGTAGAGTGTAGGGTATAGAGTGTAGGGTATAGAGTGTAGGGTATAGAGTGTAGGGTATAGAGTGTAGGGTATAGATTGTATAGTGTAGGGTATAGAGTGTAGAGTGTATAGAGTATAGAGTGTAGAGTGTAGGGTATAGAGTGTAAAGTGTAGAGTGTAGGGTATAGAGTATAGAGTGTAGGGTATAGAGTGTAGGGTATAGAGTGTAGAGTGTAGGGTATAGAGTGTAGAGTGTATAGAGTATAGAGTGTAGGGTGTAGAGTGCAGGGTATAGAGTGTAAAGTGTAGAGTGTAGGGTATAGAGTATAGAGTGTAGGATATAGAGTGTAGGGTATAGAGTGTAGAGTGTAGGGGATAGAGTGTAGGGTATAGAGTGTATGGTATACAGTGTAGAGTGTAGAGTGTAGGGTATATAGTGTATAGTGTAGGGTATAGAGTGTAGTGTATAGAGTGTAGGGTGTAGGGTATAGAGTGTAGGGTATAGAGTGTAGGGTATAAAGTGTAGGGTATAGAATGTAGGGTATAGAGTGTAGGGTATAGAGTGTAGGGAATAGAGTGTAGAGTATAGAGTGTAGGGTATAGAGTGTAGGGTATAGAGTGCAGAGTGTAGAGTGTAGGGTATAGAGTGTAGGGTATAGAGTGTAGGGTATAGAGTGTAGGGTATAGAGTGTATGGAATAGAGTGTAGAGTATAGAGTGTAGGATATAGATTGTAGAGTATAGAGTGTAGGGTATAGAGTGTAGGGTATAGAGTGTAGAGTGTAAAGTGTAGGGTATAGAGTGTAGGGTATAGAGTGTAGAGTGTAAAGTGTAGGGTATAGAGTGTAGGGTATAGAGTGTAGGGTATAGGTGTATGGTATACAGTGTAGAGTGTAGAGTGTAGGGTATAGAGTGTATAGTGTAGGGTATGGAGTGTAGTGTATAGAGTGTAGGGTGTAGGGTATAGAGTGTAGGGTATAGAGAGTAGGGTATAAAGTGTAGGGTATAGAATGTAAGGTATGGAGTGTAGGGTATAGAGTGTAGGGTATAGAGTGTAGAGTATAGAGTGTAGGGTATAGAGTGCAGGGTATAGAGTGTAGAGTGTAGAGTGTAGGGTATAGAGTGTAGGGTATAGAGTGTAGGGTATAGAGTGTATTGTATAGAGTGTAGAGTGTAGGGTATAGAGTGTAGAGTATAGTGTGTAGGATATAGATTGTAGAGTATAGAGTGTAGGGTATAGAGTGTAGGGTATAGAGTGTAGAGTGTAAAGTGTTGGGTGTAGAGTGTAGGGTATAGAGTGTAGGGTATATAGTGTAGAGTGTAGGGTATAGAGTGTATGGTATAGAGTGTAGGGTATAGAGTGTAGGGTATAGAGTGTAGGGTATAGAGTGTAGGGTATAGAAAGTAGAGTGTAGGGATTAGAGTGTAGGGTATAGAGTGTAGGGTATAGAGTGTATGGAATAGAGTGTAGGGTATAGAGTGTAGAGTGTATGGTATAGAGTGTAGGGTATAGAGTGTAGGGTGTAGGGTATAGAGTGTAGGGTATAGAGTGTAGGGTATAGAGTGTAGGGTATAGAGTGTAGAGTGTAGGGTATAGAGTGTAGGGTATAGAGTGTAGGGTATAGAGTGTAGGGTATAGAGTGTAGGGTATAGATTGTATAGTGTAGGGTATAGAGTGTAGAGTGTATAGAGTATAGAGTGTAGAGTGTAGGGTATAGAGTGTAAAGTGTAGAGTGTAGGGTATAGAGTATAGAGTGTAGGGTATAGAGTGTAGGGTATAGAGTGTAGAGTGTAGGGTATAGAGTGTAGAGTGTATAGAGTATAGAGTGTAGGGTGTAGAGTGCAGGGTATAGAGTGTAAAGTGTAGAGTGTAGGGTATAGAGTATAGAGTGTAGGATATAGAGTGTAGGGTATAGAGTGTAGAGTGTAGGGGATAGAGTGTAGGGTATAGAGTGTATGGTATACAGTGTAGAGTGTAGAGTGTAGGGTATATAGTGTATAGTGTAGGGTATAGAGTGTAGTGTATAGAGTGTAGGGTGTAGGGTATAGAGTGTAGGGTATAGAGTGTAGGGTATAAAGTGTAGGGTATAGAATGTAGGGTATAGAGTGTAGGGTATAGAGTGTAGGGAATAGAGTGTAGAGTATAGAGTGTAGGGTATAGAGTGTAGGGTATAGAGTGCAGAGTGCAGAGTGTAGGGTATAGAGTGTAGGGTATAGAGTGTAGGGTATAGAGTGTAGGGTATAGAGTGTATGGAATAGAGTGTAGAGTATAGAGTGTAGGATATAGATTGTAGAGTATAGAGTGTAGGGTATAGAGTGTAGGGTATAGAGTGTAGAGTGTAAAGTGTAAGGTATAGAGTGTAGGGTATAGAGTGTAGGGTACAGGTGTATGGTATACAGTGTAGAGTGTAGAGTGTAGGGTATAGAGTGTATAGTGTAGGGTATGGAGTGTAGTGTATAGAGTGTAGGGTGTAGGGTATAGAGTGTAGGGTATAGAGTGTAGGGTATAAAGTGTAGGGTATAGAATGTAAGGTATGGAGTGTAGGGTATAGAGTGTAGGGTATAGAGTGTAGAGTATAGAGTGTAGGATATAGAGTGTAGGGTATAGAGTGTAGGGTATAGAGTGTAGGGTATATAGTGTAGAGTGAAGGGTATAGAGTGTATGGTATAGTGTGTAGGGTGTAGAGTGTAGGTTATAAAGTATAGAGTGTAGGGTATAGAGTGTAGGGTATAAAGTGTATGGTATACAGTTTAGATTGTAGAGTGTAGGGTATAGAGTGTATAGTGTAGGGTATAGAGTGTAGGGTATAGAGTGTAGGGTATAGAGTGTATGGTATACAGTGTAGAGTGTAGAGTGTAGGGTATAGAGTGTATAGTGTAGGGTATAGAGTGTAGTGTATAGAGTGTAGGGTGTAGGGTATAGAGTGTAGGGTATAGAGTGTAGGGTATAAAGTGTAGGGTATAGAATGTAGGGTATGGAGTGTAGGGTATAGAGTGTAGGGTATAGAGTGTAGAGTATAGAGTGTAGGGTATAGAGTGTAGAGTGTAAAGTGTAGGGTATAGAGTGTAGGGTATAGAGTGTAGGGTATAGAGTGTAGAGTGTAGGGTATAGAGTGTATGGAATAGAGTGTAGATTATAGAGTGTAGGATATAGATTGTAGAGTATAGAGTGTAGGGTATAGAGTGTAGGGTATAGAGTGTAGAGTGTAAAGTGTAGGGTATAGAGTGTAGGGTATAGAGTGTAGGGTATAGGTGTATGGTATACAGTGTAGAGTGTAGAGTGTAGGGTATAGAGTGTATAGTGTAGGGTATGGAGTGTAGTGTATAGAGTGTAGGGTGTAGGGTATAGAGTGTAGGGTATAGAGAGTAGGGTATAAAGTGTAGGGTATAGAATGTAAGGTATGGAGTGTAGGGTATAGAGTGTAGGGTATAGAGTGTAGAGTATAGAGTGTAGGATATAGAGTGTAGTGTATAGAGTGTAGGGTATAGAGTGTAGGGTATAGAGTGTAGAGTGAAGGGTATAGAGTGTATGGTATAGTGTGTAGGGTGTAGAGTGTAGGTTATAAAGTATAGAGTGTAGGGTATAGAGTGTAGGGTATAAAGTGTATGGTATACAGTTTAGATTGTAGAGTGTAGGGTATAGAGTGTATAGTGTAGGGTATAGAGTGTAGGGTATAGAGTGTAGGGTATAGAGTGTATGGTATACAGTGTAGAGTGTAGAGTGTAGGGTATAGAGTGTATAGTGTAGGGTATAGAGTGTAGTGTATAGAGTGTAGGGTGTAGGGTATAGAGTGTAGGGTATAGAGTGTAGGGTATAAAGTGTAGGGTATAGAATGTAGGGTATGGAGTGTAGGGTATAGAGTGTAGGGTATAGAGTGTAGAGTATAGAGTGTAGGGTATAGAGTGTAGAGTGTAAAGTGTAGGGTATAGAGTGTAGGGTATAGAGTGTAGGGTATAGAGTGTAGAGTGTAGGGTATAGAGTGTATGGAATAGAGTGTAGAGTATAGAGTGTAGGATATAGATTGTAGAGTATAGAGTGTAGGGTATAGAGTGTAGGGTATAGAGTGTAGAGTGTAAAGTGTAGGGTATAGAGTGTAGGGTATAGAGTGTAGGGTATAGGTGTATGGTATACAGTGTAGAGTGTAGAGTGTAGGGTATAGAGTGTATAGTGTAGGGTATGGAGTGTAGTGTATAGAGTGTAGGGTGTAGGGTATAGAGTGTAGGGTATAGAGAGTAGGGTATAAAGTGTAGGGTATAGAATGTAAGGTATGGAGTGTAGGGTATAGAGTGTAGGGTATAGAGTGTAGAGTATAGAGTGTAGGGTATAGAGTGCAGGGTATAGAGTGTAGAGTGTAGAGTGTAGGGTATAGAGTGTAGGGTATAGAGTGTAGGGTATAGAGTGTATTGTATAGAGTGTAGAGTGTAGGGTATAGAGTGTAGAGTATAGTGTGTAGGATATAGATTGTAGAGTATAGAGTGTAGGGTATAGAGTGTAGGGTATAGAGTGTAGAGTGTAAAGTGTTGGGTATAGAGTGTATGGTATAGAGTGTAGGGTATATAGTGTAGAGTGTAGGGTATAGAGTGTATGGTATAGAGTGTAGGGTATAGAGTGTAGGGTATAGAGTGTAGGGTATAGAGTGTAGGGTATAGAGTGTAGAGTGTAGGGATTAGAGTGTAGGGTATAGAGTGTAGGGTATAGAGTGTATGGAATAGAGTGTAGGGTATAGAGTGTAGAGTATAGAGTGCAGGGTATAGAGCGTAGGGTGTAGGGTATAGAGTGTAGTGTATAGAGTGTAGGGTATAGAGTGTAGAGTGTAGGGTATAGAGTGTATAGTATAGAGTGTAGGGTGTAGAGTGTAGGGTATAGAGTGTAGGGTATATAATGTAGAGTGTAGGGTATAGAGTGTATGGTATAGAGTGTAGGGTGTAGAGTGTATGGTATAGAGTGTAGGGTATAGAGTGTATGGTATAGAGTTTAGAGTGTAGGGTATAGAGTGTAGGGTATAGAGTGTATGGTATAGAGTGTAGGGTATAGAGTGTAGGGTATAGAGTGTAGGGTATAGAGGGTAGAGTGTAGGGATTAGAGTGTAGGGTGTCATGATCCCAATGGCAGGGGATCACAAAAAGGACAAGCACAGATACAAACAAGCTCTAGGGCGATGGAACCTGAGCTGACCGCGACCCTGAACCTAACACACAAATAAAAGTAGCCGGGGAACGTGCCTACGATGATCCTAGACGTCTCGCTCCAGCCGAAGATCTAACTTCCCCTATCAGAAGAAACACAGACCTCTCTTGCCTCCAGAGAAATACCCCACAGCAAATAGCAGCCCCCCACATATAATGACGGTGAAATGAGAGGAAAGCACATACGTAGTATGAAAACAGTTTCAGCAAAATGAGGCCCGCTAAAACTAGATAGCAGAGGATACAAAAGTGAACTGCGCGGTCAGCGAAAAACCCTTCAAAAAACCATCCTGAAATTACTTGAACTCATGTGCCAACTCATGGTACATGAAAAGCAATTTCAGCCCACTAGAGCAACCAGCAGCAGAGAATCACAAATCTGCAGGCTGGACTAAAAACCAAATTAAGCAAAACACAAAACAGGAAAATCCAAACTTAGCTTGTCCAGAAGGTTCTAGGAGCAGGGAGCAAAGGTAACAAGACACACTGGATACATTGATAACCGGCGAGGAAATGCCAGCAAAGCCAGGTTAAATAGGAAACTCCCATATGCTGATGGAACAGGTGGAACCCAGAAACCCAGGAAAGACAAGTCACCCAGTACCATCAGTAACCACCAGTAGGAGCCCAAAAACAGAACTCACAACAGTAGGGTATAGAGTGTAGGGTATAGAGTGTATGGAATAGAGTGTAGGGTATAGAGTGTAGAGTGTAGGGTAAAGAGTGTAGGGTATAGAGTGTAGGGTGTAGGGTATAGAGTGTAGGGTATAGAGTGTAGGGTATAGAGTGTAGAGTGTAGGGTATAGAGTGTAGGGCATAGAGTGTAGGGTATAGAGTGTAGGGTATAGAGTGTAGGGTATAGAGTGTAGAGTGTAGGGTATAGAGTGTAGGGTGTAGGGTAGAGATTGTAGGGTTTAGAGTGTAGGATGTAGAGTGTAGGGTATAGAGTGTAAAGTGTAGAGTGTAGGGTATAGAGTGTAGGGTATAGAGTGTAGAGTGTAGGGTATAGAGTGTATGGTATAGTGTGTAGGGTGTAGAGTGTAGGTTATAAAGTATAGAGTGTAGGGTATAGAGTGTAGGGTATAAAGTGTATGGTATACAGTGTAGATTGTAGAGTGTAGGGTATAGAGTGTATAGTGTAGAGTATAGAGTGTAGGGTATAGAGTGTAGGGTATAGAGTGTATGGTATACAGTGTAGAGTGTAGAGTGTAGGGTATAGAGTGTATAGTGTAGGGTATAGAGTGTAGTGTATAGAGTGTAGGGTGTAGGGTATAGAGTGTAGGGTATAGAGTGTAGGGTATAAAGTGTAGGGTATAGAATGTAGGGTATGGAGTGTAGGGTATAGAGTGTAGGGTATAGAGTGTAGAGTATAGAGTGTAGGGTATAGAGTGTAGGGTATAGAGTGTAGAGTATAGAGTGTAGGGTATAGAGTGTAGGGTATAGAGTGTAGAGTGTAGGATATAGATTGTAGAGTATAGAGTGTAGGGTATAGAGTGTAGAGTGTAAAGTGTAGGGTATAGAGTGTAGGGTATAGAGTGTAGGGTATAGGTGTATGGTATACAGTGTAGAGTGTAGAGTGTAGGGTATAGAGTGTATAGTGTAGGGTATAGAGTGTAGTGTATAGAGTGTAGGGTGTAGGGTATAGAGTGTAGGGTATAGAGTGTAGGGTATAAAGTGTAGGGTATAGAATGTAGGGTATGGAGTGTAGGGTATAGAGTGTAGGGTATAGAGTGTAGAGTATAGAGTGTAGGGTATAGAGTGTAGGGTATAAAGTGTAGAGTGTAGGGTATAGAGTGTAGGGTATAGAGTGTAGGGTATAGAGTGTAGAGTGTAGGGTATAGAGTGTATGGAATAGAGTGTAGAGTATAGAGTGTAGGATATAGATTGTAGAGTATAGAGTGTAGGGTATAGAGTGTAGGGTATAGAGTGTAGAGTGTAAAGTGTAGGGTATAGAGTGTAGGGTATAGAGTGTAGGGTATAGAGTGTAGAGTGTAAAGTGTAGGGTATAGAGTGTAGGGTATAGGTGTATGGTATACAGTGTAGAGTGTAGAGTGTATGGTATAGAGTGTATAGTGTAGGGTATGGAGTGTAGTGTATAGAGTGTAGGGTGTAGGGTATAGAGTGTAGGGTATAGAGTGTAGGGTATAAAGTGTAGGGTATAGAATGTAAGGTATGGAGTGTAGGGTATAGAGTGTAGGGTATAGAGTGTAGAGTATAGAGTGTAGGGTATAGAGTGTAGGGTATAGAGTGTAGAGTGTAGAGTGTAGGGTATAGAGTGTAGGGTATAGAGTGTAGGGTATAGAGTGTATTGTATAGAGTGTAGAGTGTAGGGTACAGAGTGTAGAGTATAGTGTGTAGGATATAGATTGTAGAGTATAGAGTGTAGGGTATAGAGTGTAGGGTATAGAGTGTAGAGTGTAAAGTGTTGGGTATAGAGTGTAGAGTATAGAGTGTAGGGTATAAAGTGTAGAGTGTAGGGTATAGAGTGTATGGTATAGAGTGTAGGGTATAGAGTGTAGAGTGTAGGGTATCGAGTGTAGGGTATAGAGTGTAGGGTATAAAGTGTAGAGTGTAGGGATTAGAGTGTAGGGTATAGAGTGTAGGGTATAGAGTGTATGGAATAGAGTGTAGGGTATAGAGTGTAGAGTGTAGAGTATAGAGTGTAGGGTATAGAGCGTAGGGTGTAGGGTATAGAGTGTAGGGTATAGAGTGTAGGGTATAGAGTGTAGAGTGTAGGGTATAGAGTGTATAGTATAGAGTGTAGGGTGTAGAGTGTAGGGTATAGAGTGTAGGGTATAGAATGTAGAGTGTAGGGTATAGAGTGTATGGTATAGAGTGTAGGGTGTAGAGTGTATGGTATAGAGTGTAGGGTATAGAGTGTATGGTATAGAGTTTAGAGTGTAGGGTATAGAGTGTAGGGTATAGAGTGTATGGTATAGAGTGTAGGGTATAGAGTGTAGGGTATAGAGTGTAGGGTATAAAGGGTAGAGTGTAGGGATTAGAGTGTAGGGTATAGAGTGTAGGGTATAGAGTGTATGGAATAGAGTGTAGGGTATAGAGTGTAGAGTGTAGGGTATAGAGTGTAGGGTGTAGAGTGTAGGGTGTAGGGTATAGAGTGTAGGGTATAGAGTGTAGGGTATAGAGTGTAGAGTGTAGGGTATAGAGTGTAGGGCATAGAGTGTAGGGTATAGAGTGTAGGGTATCGAGTGTAGGGTATAGAGTGTAGAGGGTAGGGTATAGAGTGTAGGGTGTAGGGTAGAGAGTGTAGGGTTTAGAGTGTAGGGTATAGAGTGTAGGGTATAGAGTGTATGGTATAGAGTGTAGAGTGTATGGTATATAGTATAGGGTATAGAGTGTAGGGTATAGAGTGTAGGGTGTAGAGTGTAGAGTGTAGGGTATAGAGTGTAGAGTGTAGGGTATAGAGTGTAGGGTATAGAGTGTAAGGTATAGAGTGCACGGAATAGAGTGTAGAGTGTAGAGTGTAGGGTATAGAGTGTAGGGTATAGAGTGTATGGTATAGAGTGTAGGGTATAGAGTGTAGGGTATAGAGTGTAGGGTATAGAGTGTAGAGTGTATGGATTAGAGTGTAGGGTATAGAGTGTAGGGTATAGAGTGTATGGAATAGAGTGTAGGGTATAGAGTGTAGGGTATAGAATGTAGAGTGTAGGGTATAGAGTGTATGGTATAGAGTGTAGGGTGTAGAGTGTATGGTATAGAGTGTAGGGTATAGAGTGTATGGTATAGAGTTTAGAGTGTAGGGTATAGAGTGTAGGGTATAGAGTGTATGGTATAGAGTGTAGGGTATAGAGTGTAGGGTATAGAGTGTAGGGTATAGAGGGTATAGTGTAGGGATTAGAGTGTAGGGTATAGAGTGTAGGGTATAGAGTGTATGGAATAGAGTGTAGGGTATAGAGTGTAGAGTGTAGGGTATAGAGTGTAGGGTGTAGAGTGTAGGGTGTAGGGTATAGAGTGTAGGGTATAGAGTGTAGGGCATAGAGTGTAGAGTGTAGGGTATAGAGTGTAGGGCATAGAGTGTAGGGTATAGAGTGTAGGGTATCGAGTGTAGGGTATAGAGTGTAGAGGGTAGGGTATAGAGTGTAGGGTGTAGGGTAGAGAGTGTAGGGTTTAGAGTGTAGGGTATAGAGTGTAGGGTATAGAGTGTATGGTATAGAGTGTAGAGTGTATGGTATATAGTATAGGGTATAGAGTGTATGGTATAGAGTGTAGGGTATAGAGTGTAGGGTGTAGAGTGTAGAGTGTAGGGTATAGAGTGTAGAGTGTAGGGTATAGAGTGTAGGGTATAGAGTGTAAGGTATAGAGTGCACGGAATAGAGTGTAGAGTGTAGAGTGTAGGGTATAGAGTGTAGGGTATAGAGTGTATGGTATAGAGTGTAGGGTATAGAGTGTAGGGTATAGAGTGTAGGGTATAGAGTGTAGAGTGTATGGATTAGAGTGTAGGGTATAGAGTGTAGGGTATAGAGTGTATGGAATAGAGTGTAGGGTATAGAGTGTAGAGTGTAGGGTATAGAGTGTAGGGTATAGAGCGTAGGGTGTAGGGTATAGAGTGTAGGGTATAGAGTGGTGGGTATAGAGTGTAGAGTGTAGGATATAGAGTGTATGATATAGAGTGTAGGATGTAGAGTGTAGGGTATAGAGTGTAGGGTATAGAGTGTAGAGTGTAGGGTATAGAGTGTATGGTGTAGAGTGTAGGGTGTAGAGTGTATGGTATAGAGTGTAGAGTATAGAGTATATGGTATGGAGTTTAGAGTGTAGGGTATAGAGTGTATGGTATAGAGTGTAGGGTATAGAGTGTAGGGTATAGAGTGTAGAGTGTAGGGATTAGAGTGTAGGGTATAGAGGGTAGGGTATAGAGTGTATGGAATAGAGTGTAGGGTATAGAGTGTAGAGTGTAGGGTATAGAGTGTAGGGTATAGAGTGTAGGGTGTAGGGTATACAGTGAAGGGTATAGAGTGTAGGGTATAGAGTGTATAGTGTAGGTTATAGAGTGTAGGGTATAGAGTGTAGGGTATAGATTGTAGAGTGTAGGGTATAGAGTGTAGGGTATAGAGTTTAGAGTGTAGGGTATAGAGTGTAAAGTGTAGAGTGTAGGGTATAGAGTATAGAGTGTAGGGAATGTAGGGTATAGAGTGTGTGGAATAGAGTGTAGGGTATAGAGTGTAGAGTGTAGGGTATGGAGTGTAGGGTATAGAGCGTAGGGTGTAGGGTATAGAGTGTAGGGTATAGAGTGTAGAGTGTAGGGTATAGAGTGTATGGTATAGAGTGTAGGGTGTAGAGTGTAGGGTATAAAGTATAGAGTGTAGGGTATAGAGTGTAGGGTATAGTGTGTATGGTATACAGTGTAGAGTGTAGAGTGTAGGGTATAGAGTGTATAGTGTAGGGTATAGAGTGTAGGGTATAGAGTGTATGGTATAGAGTGTAGGGTATAGAGTGTAGAGTGTAGGGTATAGAGTGTAGGGTATAGAGTGTAGGGTATAGAGTGTAGGGTATAGAGTGTAGAGTGTAGGGATTAGAGTGTAGGGTATAGAGTGTATGGAATAGAGTGTAGGGTATAGAGTGTAGAGTGTAGGGTATAGAGTGTAGGGTATAGAGTGTAGGGTGTAGGGTATAGAGTGTAGGGTATAGAGTGTAGGGTATAGAGTGTAGAGTGTAGGGTATAGAGTGTAGGGCATAGAGTGTAGGGTATAGAGTGTAGGGTATAGAGTGTAGGCTATAGAGTGTAGAGCGTAGGGTATAGAGTGTAGGGTATAGAGTGTAGGGTATAGATTGTAGAGTGTAGGGTATAGAGTGTAGAGTGTATAGAGTATAGAGTGTAGGGTGTAGAGTGTAGGGTATAGAGTGTAAAGTGTAGAGTGTAGGGTATAGAGTGTAGGGTATAGAGTGTAGAGTATAGAGTGTAGGGTTTAGAGTGTAGGGTATAGAGTGTAGAGTGTAGAGTGTAGGGTATAGAGTGTAGGGTATAGAGTGTATTGTATAGAGTGTAGAGTGTATGGTATAGAGTGTAGAGTATAGTGTGTAGGATATAGATTGTAGAGTATAGAGTGTAGGGTATAGAGTGTAGGATATAGAGTGTAGAGTGTAAATTGTTGGGTATAGAGTGTAGGGTATAGAGTGTAGGGTATAGAGTGTAGAGTGTAGGGTATAGAGTGTATGGTATAGAGTGTAAAGTATAGAGTGTAGAGTGTAGGGTATAGAGTGTAGGGTATAGAGTGTAGGGTATAGAGTGTAGGGTATAGAGTGTATGGAATAGAGTGTAGGGTATAGAGTGTAGAGTGTAGAGTATAGAGTGTAGGGTATAGAGCGTAGGGTGTAGGGTATAGAGTGTAGGGTATAGAGTGTAGGGTATAGAGTGTAGAGTGTAGGGTATAGAGTGTATAGTATAGAGTGTAGGGTGTAGAGTGTAGGGTATAGAGTGTAGGGTATAGAATGTAGAGTGTAGGGTATAGAGTGTATGGTATAGAGTGTAGGGTGAAGAGTGTATGGTATAGAGTGTAGGGTATAGAGTGTATGGTATAGAGTTTAGAGTGTAGGGTATAGAGTGTAGGGTATAGAGTGTATGGTATAGAGTGTAGGGTATAGAGTGTAGGGTATAGAGTGTAGGGTATAGAGGGTAGAGTGTAGGGATTAGAGTGTAGGGTATAGAGTGTAGGGTATAGAGTGTATGGAATAGAGTGTAGGGTATAGAGTGTAGAGTGTAGGGTATAGAGTGTAGGGTATAGAGTGTAGGATGTAGGGTATAGAGTGTAGGGTATAGAGTGTAGAGTGTAGGGTATAGAGTGTAGGGCATAGAGTGTAGGGTATAGAGTGTAGGGTATAGAGTGTAAAGTGTAGGGTATAGAGTGTAGGGTGTAGGGTAGAGAGTGTAGGGTTTAGAGTGTAGGGTATAGAGTGTAGGGTATAGAGTGTATGGTATAGAGTGTAGAGTGTATGGTATAGAGTATAGGGTATAGAGTGTATGGTATAGAGTGTAGGGTATAGAGTGTAGGGTATAGAGTGTAGAGTGTAGAGTGTAGGGTATAGAGTGTAGAGTGTAGGGTATAGAGTGTAGGGTATAGAGTGTAAGGTATAGAGTGCACGGAATAGAGTGTAGAGTGTAGAGTGTAGGGTATAGAGTGTAGGGTATAGAGTGTATGGTATAGAGTGTAGGGTATAGAGTGCAGGGCATAGAGTGTAGGGTATAGAGTGTAGAGTGTATGGATTAGAGTGTAGGGTATAGAGTGTAGGGTATAGAGTGTATGGAATAGAGTGTAGGGTATAGTGTGTAGGGTATAGATTGTAGAGTGTAGGGTATAGAGTGTAGAGTGTATAGAGTATAGAGTGTAGGGTGTAGAGTGTAGGGTATAGAGTGTAAAGTGTAGAGTGTAGGGTATAGAGTGTAGGGTATAGAGTGTAGAGTATAGAGTGTAGGGTATAGAGTGTAGGGTAGAGAGTGTAGAGTGTAGAGTGTAGGGTATAGAGTGTAGGGTATAGAGTGTAGGGTATAGAGTGTATTGTATAGAGTGTAGAGTGTAGGGTATAGAGTGTAGAGTATAGTGTGTAGGATATAGATTGTAGAGTATAGAGTGTAGGGTATAGAGTGTAGGGTATAGAGTGTAGAGTGTAAAGTGTTGGGTATAGAGTGTAGGGTATAGAGTGTAGGGTATAGAGTGTAGAGTGTAGGGTATAGAGTGTATGGTATAGAGTGTAGGGTATAGAGTGTAGAGTGTAGGGTATAGAGTGTAGGGTATAGATTGTAGGGTATAGAGTGTAGAGTGTAGGGATTAGAGTGTAGGGTATAGAGTGTAGGGTATAGAGTGTATGGAATAGAGTGTAGGGTATAGAGTGTAGAGTGTAGAATATAGAGTGTAGGGTATAGAGCGTAGAGTGTAGGGTATAGAGTGTAGGGTATAGAGTGTAGGGTATAGAGTGTAGAGTGTAGGGTATAGAGTGTATAGTATAGAGTGTAGGGTGTAGAGTGTAGGGTATAGAGTGTAGGGTAGAGAATGTAGAGTGTAGGGTATAGAGTGTATGGTATAGAGTGTAGGGTGTAGAGTGTATGGTATAGAGTGTAGGGTATAGAGTGTATGGTATAGAGTTTAGAGTGTAGGGTATAGAGTGTAGGGTATAGAGTGTATGGTATAGAGTGTAGGGTATAGAGTGTAGGGTATAGAGTGTAGGGTATAGAGGGTAGAGTGTAGGGATTAGAGTGTAGGGTATAGAGTGTAGGGTATAGAGTGTATGGAATAGAGTGTAGGGTATAGAGTGTAGGGTATAGAGTGTAGGGTATAGAGTGTAGGGTATAGAGTGTAGAGTGTAGGGTATAGAGTGTAGGGCATAGAGTGTAGGGTATAGAGTGTAGGGTATAGAGTGTACAGTGTAGGGTATAGAGTGTAGGGTGTAGGGTAGAGAGTGTAGGGTTTAGAGTGTAGGGTGTAGAGTGTAGGGTATAGAGTGTAGGGTGTAGGGTAGAGAGTGTAGGGTTTAGAGTGTAGGGTGTAGAGTGTAGGGTATAGAGTGTATGGTATAGAGTGTAGAGTGTATGGTATAGAGTATAGGGTATAGAGTGTATGGTATAGAGTGTAGGGTATAGAGTGTAGAGTGTAGGGTATAGAGTGTAGGGTATAGAGCGTAGGGTGTAGGGTATAGAGTGTAGGGTATAGAGTGTAGGGTATAGAGTGTAGAGTGTAGGATATAGAGTGTATGATATAGAGTGTAGGGTGTAGAGTGTAGGGTATAGAGTGTAGAGTGTAGGGTATAGAGTGTATGGTATAGAGTGTAGGGTGTAGACTGTAGAGTGTAGGGTATAGAGTGTAGGGTATAGAGTGTAGGGCATAGAGTGTAGGGTATAGAGTGTAGAGTATAGGGTATACAGTGTAGGGTATAGAGTGTAGGGTAGAGTGTAGAGTGTAGGGATTAAAGTGTAGGGTATATAATGTAGGGTATAGAGTGTAGAGTGTAGGGTATAGAGTGTAGTGTATGTAGGGAATAGAGTGTAGAGTGTAGGGCATAGTGTGTATGGTATAGAGTGTAGGGTATAGAGTGTAGAGTGTAGGGTATAGAGTGTAGGGTATAGAGTGTAGGGCATAGAGTGTAGGGTATAGAGTGTAGAGTGTAGGGTATACAGTGTAGGGTATAGAGTGTAGGGTAGAGTGTAGAGTGTAGGGATTAAAGTGTAGGGTATATAATGTAGGGTATAGAGTGTAGAGTGTAGGGTATAGAGTGTAGGGTATAGAGTGTAGGCTATAGAGTGTAGGGTATAGAGTGTAAACTGTAGAGTGTAAGGTATAGAGTGTAGAGTGTATGGTATAGAGTGTAGGGTATAGAGTGTATGGAATAGAGGGTAGGGTATAAAGTGTAGAGTGTAGGGTATAGAGTGTAGGGTATAGAGCGTAGGGTGTAGGGTATAGAGTGTAGGGTATAGAGTGTAGGGTATAGAGTGTAGAGTGTAGGGTATAGAGTGTATGGTATAGAGTGTAGGGTGTAGAGTGTAGTGTATAGAGTGTAGAGTGTAGGGTATAGAGTGTAGGGTATAGAGTGTAGGGTATAGAGTGTATGGTATAGAGTGTAGGGTATAGAGTGTAGAGTGTAGGGTATAGAGTGGAGGGTATGGAGTGTAGGGTATAGAGTGTAGGGTATAGAGTGTAGGGTATAGAGTGTAGGGTATAGAGTGTAGAGTGTAGGGTATAGAGTGTAGGGTATAGAGTGTAGGGTGTAAAGTGTAGAGTATAGAGTGTAGGGTATAGAGTGTAGGGTATAGAGTGTAGAGTGTAGAGTGTAGGGTATAGAGTGTATGGTATAGAGTGTAGGGTATAGAGTGTAGAGTGTAGGGTATAGAGTGTAGGGCATAGAGTGTAGGGTATAGAGTGTAGGGTATAGAGTGTAGGCTATAGAGTGTAGAGCGTAGGGTATAGAGTGTAGGGTATAGAGTGTAGGGTATAGATTGTGGAGTGTAGGGTATAGAGTGTAGAGTGTATAGAGTATAGAGTGTAGGGTGTAGAGTGTAGGGTATAGAGTGTAAAGTGTAGAGTGTAGGGTATAGAGTGTAGAGTATAGAGTGTAGGGTTTAGAGTGTAGGGTATAGAGTGTAGAGTGTAGGGTATAGAGTGTAGGGTATAGAGTGTATTGTATAGAGTGTAGAGTGTAGGGTATAGAGTGTAGAGTATAGTGTGTAGGATATAGATTGTAGAGTATAGAGTGTAGGGTATAGAGTGTAGGGTATAGAGTGTAGAGTGTAAATTGTTGGGTATAGAGTGTAGGGTATAGAGTGTAGTGTATAGAGTGTAGAGTGTAGGGTATAGAGTGTATGGTATAGAGTGTAAAGTATAGAGTGTAGAGTGTAGGGTATAGAGTGTAGGGTATAGAGTGTAGGGTATAGAGTGTAGAGTGTAGGGATTAGAGTGTAGGGTATAGAGTGTAGGGTATAGAGTGTATGGAATAGAGTGTAGGGTATAGAGTGTAGAGTGTAGAGTATAGAGTGTAGGGTATAGAGCGTAGGGTGTAGGGTATAGAGTGTAGGGTATAGAGTGTAGGGTATAGAGTGTAGAGTGTAGGGTATAGAGTGTATAGTATAGAGTGTAGGGTGTAGAGTGTAGGGTATAGAGTGTAGGGTATAGAATGTAGAGTGTAGGGTATAGAGTGTATGGTATAGAGTGTAGGGTGTAGAGTGTATGGTATAGAGTGTAGGGTATAGAGTGTATGGTATAGAGTTTAGAGTGTAGGGTATAGAGTGTAGGGTATAGAGTGTATGGTATAGAGTGTAGGGTATAGAATGTAGGGTATAGAGTGTAGGGTATAGAGGGTAGAGTGTAGGGATTAGAGTGTAGGGTATAGAGTGTAGGGTATAGAGTGTATGGAATAGAGTGTAGGGTATAGAGTGTAGAGTGTAGGGTATAGAGTGTAGGGTATAGAGTGTAGGGTGTAGGGTATAGAGTGTAGGGTATAGAGTGTAGAGTGTAGGGTATAGAGTGTAGGGCATAGAGTGTAGGGTATAGAGTGTAGGGTATAGAGTGTAGAGTGTAGGGTATAGAGTGTAGGGTGTAGGGTAGAGAGTGTAGGGTTTAGAGTGTAGGGTATAGAGTGTAGGGTATAGAGTGTATGGTATAGAGTGTAGAGTGTATGGTATAGAGTATAGGGTATAGAGTGTATGGTATAGAGTGTAGGGTATAGAGTGTAGGGTATAGAGTGTAGAGTGTAGAGTGTAGGGTATAGAGTGTAGAGTGTAGGGTATAGAGTGTAGGGTATAGAGTGTAAGGTATAGAGTGCACGGAATAGAGTGTAGAGTGTAGAGTGTAGGGTATAGAGTGTATGGTATAGAGTGTAGGGTATAGAGTGCAGGGCATAGAGTGTAGGGTATAGAGTGTAGAGTGTATGGATTAGAGTGTAGGGTATAGAGTGTAGGGTATAGAGTGTATGGAATAGAGTGTAGGGTATAGTGTGTAGGGTATAGATTGTAGAGTGTAGGGTATAGAGTGTAGAGTGTATAGAGTATAGAGTGTAGGGTGTAGAGTGTAGGGTATAGAGTGTAAAGTGTAGAGTGTAGGGTATAGAGTGTAGGGTATTCAACTATATCAATAGTAAAAGAATAAAAACTGAAAATGTAGGCCCCTTAAAAAATAGTGAGGAAAGAATGGTTGTAGATGACGAGGAAAAAGCTAACATATTAAACACCTTCTTCTCCACGGTATTCACGGTGGAAAATGAAATGCTAGGTGAAATCCCAAGAAACAATGAAAACCCTATATTAAGGGTCACCAATCTAACCCAAGAAGAGGTGCGAAACCGGCTAAATCAGATTAAAATAGATAAATCTCCGGGTCCGGATGGCATACACCCACGAGTACTAAGAGAACTAAGTAATGTAATAGATAAACCATTATTTCTTATTTTTAGTGACTCTATAGCGACAGGGTCTGTTCCGCAGGACTGGCGCATAGCAAATGTGGTGCCAATATTCAAAAAGGGCTCTAAAAGTGAACCTGGAAATTATAGGCCAGTAAGTCTAACCTCTATTGTTGGTAAAATATTTGAAGGGTTTCTGAGGGATGTTATTCTGGATTATCTCAATGAGAATAACTGTTTAACTCCATATCAGCATAGGTTTATGAGAAATCGCTCCTGTCACACCAATCTAATCAGTTTTTATGAAGAGGTAAGCTATAGACTGGACCACGGTGAGTCATTGGACGTGGTATATCTCGATTTTTCCAAAGCGTTTGATACCGTGCCGCACAAGAGGTTGGTACACAAAATGAGAATGCTTGGTCTGGGGGAAAATGTGTGTAAATGGGTTAGTAACTGGCTTAGTGATAGAAAGCAGAGGGTGGTTATAAATGGTATAGTCTCTAACTGGGTCGCTGTGACCAGTGGGGTACCGCAGGGGTCAGTATTGGGACCTGTTCTCTTCAACATATTCATTAATGATCTGGTAGAAGGTTTACACAGTAAAATATCGATATTTGCAGATGATACAAAACTATGTAAAGCAGTTAATACAAGAGAAGATAGTATTCTGCTACAGATGGATCTGGATAAGTTGGAAACTTGGGCTGAAAGGTGGCAGATGAGGTTTAACAATGATAAATGTAAGGTTATACACATGGGAAGAGGGAATCAATATCACCATTACACACTGAACGGGAAACCACTGGGTAAATCTGACAGGGAGAAGGACTTGGGGATCCTAGTTAATGATAAACTTACCTGGAGCAGCCAGTGCCAGGCAGCAGCTGCCAAGGCAAACAGGATCATGGGGTGCATTAAAAGAGGTCTGGATACACATGATGAGAGCATTATACTGCCTCTGTACAAATCCCTAGTTAGACCGCACATGGAGTACTGTGTCCAGTTTTGGGCACCGGTGCTCAGGAAGGATATAATGGAACTAGAGAGAGTACAAAGGAGGGCAACAAAATTAATAAAGGGGATGGGAGAACTACAATACCCAGATAGATTAGCGAAATTAGGATTATTTAGTCTAGAAAAAAGACGACTGAGGGGCGATCTAATAACCATGTATAAGTATATAAGGGGACAATACAAATATCTCGCTGAGGATCTGTTTATACCAAGGAAGGTGACGGGCACAAGGGGGCATTCTTTGCGTCTGGAGGAGAGAAGGTTTTTCCACCAACATAGAAGAGGATTCTTTACTGTTAGGGCAGTGAGAATCTGGAATTGCTTGCCTGAGGAGGTGGTGATGGCGAACTCAGTCGAGGGGTTCAAGAGAGGCCTGGATGTCTTCCTGGAGCAGAACAATATTGTATCATACAATTATTAGGTTCTGTAGAAGGACGTAGATCTGGGTATTTATTATGATGGAATATAGGCTGAACTGGATGGACAAATGTCTTTTTTCGGCCTTACTAACTATGTTACTATGTTACTATGTTACTATAGAGTGTAGAGTATAGAGTGTAGGGTATAGAGTGTAGGGTATAGAGTGTAGAGTGTAGAGTGTAGGGTATAGAGTGTAGGGTATAGAGTGTAGGGTATAGAGTGTATTGTATAGAGTGTAGAGTGTAGGGTATAGAGTGTAGAGTATAGTGTGTAGGATATAGATTGTAGAGTATAGAGTGTAGGGTATAGAGTGTAGTGTATAGAGTGTAGAGTGTAAAGTGTTGGGTATAGAGTGTAGGGTATAGAGTGTAGGGTATAGAGTGTAGAGTGTAGGGTATAGAGTGTATGGTATAGAGTGTAGGGTATAGAGTGTAGAGTGTAGGGTATAGAGTGTAGGGTATAGAGTGTAGGGTATAGAGTGTAGAGTGTAGGGATTAGAGTGTAGGGTATAGAGTGTAGGGTATAGAGTGTATGGAATAGAGTGTAGGGTATAGAGTGTAGAGTGTAGAATATAGAGTGTAGGGTATAGAGCGTAGGGTGTAGGGTATAGAGTGTAGGGTATAGAGTGTAGGGTATAGAGTGTAGAGTGTAGGGTATAGAGTGTATAGTATAGAGTGTAGGGTGTAGAGTGTAGGGTATAGAGTGTAGGGTATAGAATGTAGAGTGTAGGGTATAGAGTGTATGGTATAGAGTGTAGGGTGTAGAGTGTATGGTATAGAGTGTAGGGTATAGAGTGTATGGTATAGAGTTTAGAGTGTAGGGTATAGAGTGTAGGGTATAGAGTGTATGGTATAGAGTGTAGGGTATAGAGTGTAGGGTATAGAGTGTAGGGTATAAAGGGTAGAGTGTAGGGATTAGAGTGTAGGGTATAGAGTGTAGGGTATAGAGTGTATGGAATAGAGTGTAGGGTATAGAGTGTAGAGTGTAGGGTATAGAGTGTAGGGTATAGAGTGTAGGGTATAGAGTGTAGAGTGTAGGGTATAGAGTGTAGGGCATAGAGTGTAGGGTATAGAGTGTAGGGTATCGAGTGTAGGGTATAGAGTGTAGAGGGTAGGGTATAGAGTGTAGGGTGTAGGGTAGAGAGTGTAGGGTTTAGAGTGTAGGGTATAGAGTGTAGGGTATAGAGTGTATGGTATAGAGTGTAGAGTGTATGGTATATAGTATAGGGTATAGAGTGTAGGGTATAGAGTGTAGGGTGTAGAGTGTAGAGTGTAGGGTATAGAGTGTAGAGTGTAGGGTATAGAGTGTAGGGTATAGAGTGTAAGGTATAGAGTGCACGGAATAGAGTGTAGAGTGTAGAGTGTAGGGTATAGAGTGTAGGGTATAGAGTGTATGGTATAGAGTGTAGGGTATAGAGTGTAGGGTATAGAGTGTAGGGTATAGAGTGTAGAGTGTATGGATTAGAGTGTAGGGTATAGAGTGTAGGGTATAGAGTGTATGGAATAGAGTGTAGGGTATAGAGTGTAGGGTATAGAATGTAGAGTGTAGGGTATAGAGTGTATGGTATAGAGTGTAGGGTGTAGAGTGTATGGTATAGAGTGTAGGGTATAGAGTGTATGGTATAGAGTTTAGAGTGTAGGGTATAGAGTGTAGGGTATAGAGTGTATGGTATAGAGTGTAGGGTATAGAGTGTAGGGTATAGAGTGTAGGGTATAGAGGGTATAGTGTAGGGATTAGAGTGTAGGGTATAGAGTGTAGGGTATAGAGTGTATGGAATAGAGTGTAGGGTATAGAGTGTAGAGTGTAGGGTATAGAGTGTAGGGTGTAGAGTGTAGGGTGTAGGGTATAGAGTGTAGGGTATAGAGTGTAGGGCATAGAGTGTAGAGTGTAGGGTATAGAGTGTAGGGCATAGAGTGTAGGGTATAGAGTGTAGGGTATCGAGTGTAGGGTATAGAGTGTAGAGGGTAGGGTATAGAGTGTAGGGTGTAGGGTAGAGAGTGTAGGGTTTAGAGTGTAGGGTATAGAGTGTAGGGTATAGAGTGTATGGTATAGAGTGTAGAGTGTATGGTATATAGTATAGGGTATAGAGTGTATGGTATAGAGTGTAGGGTATAGAGTGTAGGGTGTAGAGTGTAGAGTGTAGGGTATAGAGTGTAGAGTGTAGGGTATAGAGTGTAGGGTATAGAGTGTAAGGTATAGAGTGCACGGAATAGAGTGTAGAGTGTAGAGTGTAGGGTATAGAGTGTAGGGTATAGAGTGTATGGTATAGAGTGTAGGGTATAGAGTGTAGGGTATAGAGTGTAGGGTATAGAGTGTAGAGTGTATGGATTAGAGTGTAGGGTATAGAGTGTAGGGTATAGAGTGTATGGAATAGAGTGTAGGGTATAGAGTGTAGAGTGTAGGGTATAGAGTGTAGGGTATAGAGCGTAGGGTGTAGGGTATAGAGTGTAGGGTATAGAGTGGTGGGTATAGAGTGTAGAGTGTAGGATATAGAGTGTATGATATAGAGTGTAGGATGTAGAGTGTAGGGTATAGAGTGTAGGGTATAGAGTGTAGAGTGTAGGGTATAGAGTGTATGGTGTAGAGTGTAGGGTGTAGAGTGTATGGTATAGAGTGTAGAGTATAGAGTATATGGTATGGAGTTTAGAGTGTAGGGTATAGAGTGTATGGTATAGAGTGTAGGGTATAGAGTGTAGGGTATAGAGTGTAGAGTGTAGGGATTAGAGTGTAGGGTATAGAGGGTAGGGTATAGAGTGTATGGAATAGAGTGTAGGGTATAGAGTGTAGAGTGTAGGGTATAGAGTGTAGGGTATAGAGTGTAGGGTGTAGGGTATACAGTGAAGGGTATAGAGTGTAGGGTATAGAGTGTATAGTGTAGGTTATAGAGTGTAGGGTATAGAGTGTAGGGTATAGAGTGTAGGGTATAGATTGTAGAGTGTAGGGTATAGAGTGTAGGGTATAGAGTTTAGAGTGTAGGGTATAGAGTGTAAAGTGTAGAGTGTAGGGTATAGAGTATAGAGTGTAGGGAATGTAGGGTATAGAGTGTGTGGAATAGAGTGTAGGGTATAGAGTGTAGAGTGTAGGGTATGGAGTGTAGGGTATAGAGCGTAGGGTGTAGGGTATAGAGTGTAGGGTATAGAGTGTAGAGTGTAGGGTATAGAGTGTATGGTATAGAGTGTAGGGTGTAGAGTGTAGGGTATAAAGTATAGAGTGTAGGGTATAGAGTGTAGGGTATAGTGTGTATGGTATACAGTGTAGAGTGTAGAGTGTAGGGTATAGAGTGTATAGTGTAGGGTATAGAGTGTAGGGTATAGAGTGTATGGTATAGAGTGTAGTGTATAGAGTGTAGAGTGTAGGGTATAGAGTGTAGGGTATAGAGTGTAGGGTATAGAGTGTAGGGTATAGAGTGTAGAGTGTAGGGATTAGAGTGTAGGGTATAGAGTGTATGGAATAGAGTGTAGGGTATAGAGTGTAGAGTGTAGGGTATAGAGTGTAGGGTATAGAGTGTAGGGTGTAGGGTATAGAGTGTAGGGTATAGAGTGTAAGGTATAGAGTGTAGAGTGTAGGGTATAGAGTGTAGGGCATAGAGTGTAGGGTATAGAGTGTAGGGTATAGAGTGTAGGCTATAGAGTGTAGAGCGTAGGGTATAGAGTGTAGGGTATAGAGTGTAGGGTATAGATTGTAGAGTGTAGGGTTTAGAGTGTAGAGTGTATAGAGTATAGAGTGTAGGGTGTAGAGTGTAGGGTATAGAGTGTAAAGTGTAGAGTGTAGGGTATAGAGTGTAGGGTATAGAGTGTAGAGTATAGAGTGTAGGGTTTAGAGTGTAGGGTATAGAGTGTAGAGTGTAGAGTGTAGGGTATAGAGTGTAGGGTATAGAGTGTATTGTATAGAGTGTAGAGTGTATGGTATAGAGTGTAGAGTATAGTGTGTAGGATATAGATTGTAGAGTATAGAGTGTAGGGTATAGAGTGTAGGATATAGAGTGTAGAGTGTAAATTGTTGGGTATAGAGTGTAGGGTATAGAGTGTAGGGTATAGAGTGTAGAGTGTAGGGTATAGAGTGTATGGTATAGAGTGTAAAGTATAGAGTGTAGAGTGTAGGGTATAGAGTGTAGGGTATAGAGTGTAGGGTATAGAGTGTAGGGTATAGAGTGTATGGAATAGAGTGTAGGGTATAGAGTGTAGAGTGTAGAGTATAGAGTGTAGGGTATAGAGCGTAGGGTGTAGGGTATAGAGTGTAGGGTATAGAGTGTAGGGTATAGAGTGTAGAGTGTAGGGTATAGAGTGTATAGTATAGAGTGTAGGGTGTAGAGTGTAGGGTATAGAGTGTAGGGTATAGAATGTAGAGTGTAGGGTATAGAGTGTATGGTATAGAGTGTAGGGTGAAGAGTGTATGGTATAGAGTGTAGGGTATAGAGTGTATGGTATAGAGTTTAGAGTGTAGGGTATAGAGTGTAGGGTATAGAGTGTATGGTATAGAGTGTAGGGTATAGAGTGTAGGGTATAGAGTGTAGGGTATAGAGGGTAGAGTGTAGGGATTAGAGTGTAGGGTATAGAGTGTAGGGTATAGAGTGTATGGAATAGAGTGTAGGGTATAGAGTGTAGAGTGTAGGGTATAGAGTGTAGGGTATAGAGTGTAGGGTGTAGGGTATAGAGTGTAGGGTATAGAGTGTAGAGTGTAGGGTATAGAGTGTAGGGCATAGAGTGTAGGGTATAGAGTGTAGGGTATAGAGTGTAAAGTGTAGGGTATAGAGTGTAGGGTGTAGGGTAGAGAGTGTAGGGTTTAGAGTGTAGGGTATAGAGTGTAGGGTATAGAGTGTATGGTATAGAGTGTAGAGTGTATGGTATAGAGTATAGGGTATAGAGTGTATGGTATAGAGTGTAGGGTATAGAGTGTAGGGTATAGAGTGTAGAGTGTAGAGTGTAGGGTATAGAGTGTAGAGTGTAGGGTATAGAGTGTAGGGTATAGAGTGTAAGGTATAGAGTGCACGGAATAGAGTGTAGAGTGTAGAGTGTAGGGTATAGAGTGTAGGGTATAGAGTGTATGGTATAGAGTGTAGGGTATAGAGTGCAGGGCATAGAGTGTAGGGTATAGAGTGTAGAGTGTATGGATTAGAGTGTAGAGTATAGAGTGTAGGGTATAGAGTGTATGGAATAGAGTGTAGGGTATAGTGTGTAGGGTATAGATTGTAGAGTGTAGGGTATAGAGTGTAGAGTGTATAGAGTATAGAGTGTAGGGTGTAGAGTGTAGGGTATAGAGTGTAAAGTGTAGAGTGTAGGGTATAGAGTGTAGGGTATAGAGTGTAGAGTATAGAGTGTAGGGTATAGAGTGTAGGGTAGAGAGTGTAGAGTGTAGAGTGTAGGGTATAGAGTGTAGGGTATAGAGTGTAGGGTATAGAGTGTATTGTATAGAGTGTAGAGTGTAGGGTATAGAGTGTAGAGTATAGTGTGTAGGATATAGATTGTAGAGTATAGAGTGTAGGGTATAGAGTGTAGGGTATAGAGTGTAGAGTGTAAAGTGTTGGGTATAGAGTGTAGGGTATAGAGTGTAGGGTATAGAGTGTAGAGTGTAGGGTATAGAGTGTATGGTATAGAGTGTAGGGTATAGAGTGTAGAGTGTAGGGTATAGAGTGTAGGGTATAGATTGTAGGGTATAGAGTGTAGAGTGTAGGGATTAGAGTGTAGGGTATAGAGTGTAGGGTATAGAGTGTATGGAATAGAGTGTAGGGTATAGAGTGTAGAGTGTAGAATATAGAGTGTAGGGTATAGAGCGTAGAGTGTAGGGTATAGAGTGTAGGGTATAGAGTGTAGGGTATAGAGTGTAGAGTGTAGGGTATAGAGTGTATAGTATAGAGTGTAGGGTGTAGAGTGTAGGGTATAGAGTGTAGGGTAGAGAATGTAGAGTGTAGGGTATAGAGTGTATGGTATAGAGTGTAGGGTGTAGAGTGTATGGTATAGAGTGTAGGGTATAGAGTGTATGGTATAGAGTTTAGAGTGTAGGGTATAGAGTGTAGGGTATAGAGTGTATGGTATAGAGTGTAGGGTATAGAGTGTAGGGTATAGAGTGTAGGGTATAGAGGGTAGAGTGTAGGGATTAGAGTGTAGGGTATAGAGTGTAGGGTATAGAGTGTATGGAATAGAGTGTAGGGTATAGAGTGTAGGGTATAGAGTGTAGGGTATAGAGTGTAGGGTATAGAGTGTAGAGTGTAGGGTATAGAGTGTAGGGCATAGAGTGTAGGGTATAGAGTGTAGGGTATAGAGTGTACAGTGTAGGGTATAGAGTGTAGGGTGTAGGGTAGAGAGTGTAGGGTTTAGAGTGTAGGGTGTAGAGTGTAGGGTATAGAGTGTAGGGTGTAGGGTAGAGAGTGTAGGGTTTAGAGTGTAGGGTGTAGAGTGTAGGGTATAGAGTGTATGGTATAGAGTGTAGAGTGTATGGTATAGAGTATAGGGTATAGAGTGTATGGTATAGAGTGTAGGGTATAGAGTGTAGAGTGTAGGGTATAGAGTGTAGGGTATAGAGCGTAGGGTGTAGGGTATAGAGTGTAGGGTATAGAGTGTAGGGTATAGAGTGTAGAGTGTAGGATATAGAGTGTATGATATAGAGTGTAGGGTGTAGAGTGTAGGGTATAGAGTGTAGAGTGTAGGGTATAGAGTGTATGGTATAGAGTGTAGGGTGTAGACTGTAGAGTGTAGGGTATAGAGTGTAGGGTATAGAGTGTAGGGCATAGAGTGTAGGGTATAGAGTGTAGAGTATAGGGTATACAGTGTAGGGTATAGAGTGTAGGGTAGAGTGTAGAGTGTAGGGATTAAAGTGTAGGGTATATAATGTAGGGTATAGAGTGTAGAGTGTAGGGTATAGAGTGTAGTGTATGTAGGGAATAGAGTGTAGAGTGTAGGGCATAGTGTGTATGGTATAGAGTGTAGGGTATAGAGTGTAGAGTGTAGGGTATAGAGTGTAGGGTATAGAGTGTAGGGCATAGAGTGTAGGGTATAGAGTGTAGAGTGTAGGGTATACAGTGTAGGGTATAGAGTGTAGGGTAGAGTGTAGAGTGTAGGGATTAAAGTGTAGGGTATATAATGTAGGGTATAGAGTGTAGAGTGTAGGGTATAGAGTGTAGGGTATAGAGTGTAGGCTATAGAGTGTAGGGTATAGAGTGTAAACTGTAGAGTGTAAGGTATAGAGTGTAGAGTGTATGGTATAGAGTGTAGGGTATAGAGTGTATGGAATAGAGGGTAGGGTATAAAGTGTAGAGTGTAGGGTATAGAGTGTAGGGTATAGAGCGTAGGGTGTAGGGTATAGAGTGTAGGGTATAGAGTGTAGGGTATAGAGTGTAGAGTGTAGGGTATAGAGTGTATGGTATAGAGTGTAGGGTGTAGAGTCTAGTGTATAGAGTGTAGAGTGTAGGGTATAGAGTGTAGGGTATAGAGTGTAGGGTATAGAGTGTATGGTATAGAGTGTAGGGTATAGAGTGTAGAGTGTAGGGTATAGAGTGGAGGGTATGGAGTGTAGGGTATAGAGTGTAGGGTATAGAGTGTAGGGTATAGAGTGTAGGGTATAGAGTGTAGAGTGTAGGGTATAGAGTGTAGGGTATAGAGTGTAGGGTGTAAAGTGTAGAGTATAGAGTGTAGGGTATAGAGTGTAGGGTATAGAGTGTAGAGTGTAGAGTGTAGGGTATAGAGTGTATGGTATAGAGTGTAGGGTATAGAGTGTAGAGTGTAGGGTATAGAGTGTAGGGCATAGAGTGTAGGGTATAGAGTGTAGGGTATAGAGTGTAGGCTATAGAGTGTAGAGCGTAGGGTATAGAGTGTAGGGTATAGAGTGTAGGGTATAGATTGTGGAGTGTAGGGTATAGAGTGTAGAGTGTATAGAGTATAGAGTGTAGGGTGTAGAGTGTAGGGTATAGAGTGTAAAGTGTAGAGTGTAGGGTATAGAGTGTAGAGTATAGAGTGTAGGGTTTAGAGTGTAGGGTATAGAGTGTAGAGTGTAGAGTGTAGGGTATAGAGTGTAGGGTATAGAGTGTATTGTATAGAGTGTAGAGTGTAGGGTATAGAGTGTAGAGTATAGTGTGTAGGATATAGATTGTAGAGTATAGAGTGTAGGGTATAGAGTGTAGGGTATAGAGTGTAGAGTGTAAATTGTTGGGTATAGAGTGTAGGGTATAGAGTGTAGTGTATAGAGTGTAGAGTGTAGGGTATAGAGTGTATGGTATAGAGTGTAAAGTATAGAGTGTAGAGTGTAGGGTATAGAGTGTAGGGTATAGAGTGTAGGGTATAGAGTGTAGAGTGTAGGGATTAGAGTGTAGGGTATAGAGTGTAGGGTATAGAGTGTATGGAATAGAGTGTAGGGTATAGAGTGTAGAGTGTAGAGTATAGAGTGTAGGGTATAGAGCGTAGGGTGTAGGGTATAGAGTGTAGGGTATAGAGTGTAGGGTATAGAGTGTAGAGTGTAGGGTATAGAGTGTATAGTATAGAGTGTAGGGTGTAGAGTGTAGGGTATAGAGTGTAGGGTATAGAATGTAGAGTGTAGGGTATAGAGTGTATGGTATAGAGTGTAGGGTGTAGAGTGTATGGTATAGAGTGTAGGGTATAGAGTGTATGGTATAGAGTTTAGAGTGTAGGGTATAGAGTGTAGGGTATAGAGTGTATGGTATAGAGTGTAGGGTATAGAATGTAGGGTATAGAGTGTAGGGTATAGAGGGTAGAGTGTAGGGATTAGAGTGTAGGGTATAGAGTGTAGGGTATAGAGTGTATGGAATAGAGTGTAGGGTATAGAGTGTAGAGTGTAGGGTATAGAGTGTAGGGTATAGAGTGTAGGGTGTAGGGTATAGAGTGTAGGGTATAGAGTGTAGAGTGTAGGGTATAGAGTGTAGGGCATAGAGTGTAGGGTATAGAGTGTAGGGTATAGAGTGTAGAGTGTAGGGTATAGAGTGTAGGGTGTAGGGTAGAGAGTGTAGGGTTTAGAGTGTAGGGTATAGAGTGTAGGGTATAGAGTGTATGGTATAGAGTGTAGAGTGTATGGTATAGAGTATAGGGTATAGAGTGTATGGTATAGAGTGTAGGGTATAGAGTGTAGGGTATAGAGTGTAGAGTGTAGAGTGTAGGGTATAGAGTGTAGAGTGTAGGGTATAGAGTGTAGGGTATAGAGTGTAAGGTATAGAGTGCACGGAATTGAGTGTAGAGTGTAGAGTGTAGGGTATAGAGTGTATGGTATAGAGTGTAGGGTATAGAGTGCAGGGCATAGAGTGTAGGGTATAGAGTGTAGAGTGTATGGATTAGAGTGTAGGGTATAGAGTGTAGGGTATAGAGTGTATGGAATAGAGTGTAGGGTATAGTGTGTAGGGTATAGATTGTAGAGTGTAGGGTATAGAGTGTAGAGTGTATAGAGTATAGAGTGTAGGGTGTAGAGTGTAGGGTATAGAGTGTAAAGTGTAGAGTGTAGGGTATAGAGTGTAGGGTATTCAACTATATCAATAGTAAAAGAATAAAAACTGAAAATGTAGGCCCCTTAAAAAATAGTGAGGAAAGAATGGTTGTAGATGACGAGGAAAAAGCTAACATATTAAACACCTTCTTCTCCACGGTATTCACGGTGGAAAATGAAATGCTAGGTGAAATCCCAAGAAACAATGAAAACCCTATATTAAGGGTCACCAATCTAACCCAAGAAGAGGTGCGAAACCGGCTAAATCAGATTAAAATAGATAAATCTCCGGGTCCGGATGGCATACACCCACGAGTACTAAGAGAACTAAGTAATGTAATAGATAAACCATTATTTCTTATTTTTAGTGACTCTATAGCGACAGGGTCTGTTCCGCAGGACTGGCGCATAGCAAATGTGGTGCCAATATTCAAAAAGGGCTCTAAAAGTGAACCTGGAAATTATAGGCCAGTAAGTCTAACCTCTATTGTTGGTAAAATATTTGAAGGGTTTCTGAGGGATGTTATTCTGGATTATCTCAATGAGAATAACTGTTTAACTCCATATCAGCATAGGTTTATGAGAAATCGCTCCTGTCACACCAATCTAATCAGTTTTTATGAAGAGGTAAGCTATAGACTGGACCACGGTGAGTCATTGGACGTGGTATATCTCGATTTTTCCAAAGCGTTTGATACCGTGCCGCACAAGAGGTTGGTACACAAAATGAGAATGCTTGGTCTGGGGGAAAATGTGTGTAAATGGGTTAGTAACTGGCTTAGTGATAGAAAGCAGAGGGTGGTTATAAATGGTATAGTCTCTAACTGGGTCGCTGTGACCAGTGGGGTACCGCAGGGGTCAGTATTGGGACCTGTTCTCTTCAACATATTCATTAATGATCTGGTAGAAGGTTTACACAGTAAAATATCGATATTTGCAGATGATACAAAACTATGTAAAGCAGTTAATACAAGAGAAGATAGTATTCTGCTACAGATGGATCTGGATAAGTTGGAAACTTGGGCTGAAAGGTGGCAGATGAGGTTTAACAATGATAAATGTAAGGTTATACACATGGGAAGAGGGAATCAATATCACCATTACACACTGAACGGGAAACCACTGGGTAAATCTGACAGGGAGAAGGACTTGGGGATCCTAGTTAATGATAAACTTACCTGGAGCAGCCAGTGCCAGGCAGCAGCTGCCAAGGCAAACAGGATCATGGGGTGCATTAAAAGAGGTCTGGATACACATGATGAGAGCATTATACTGCCTCTGTACAAATCCCTAGTTAGACCGCACATGGAGTACTGTGTCCAGTTTTGGGCACCGGTGCTCAGGAAGGATATAATGGAACTAGAGAGAGTACAAAGGAGGGCAACAAAATTAATAAAGGGGATGGGAGAACTACAATACCCAGATAGATTAGCGAAATTAGGATTATTTAGTCTAGAAAAAAGACGACTGAGGGGCGATCTAATAACCATGTATAAGTATATAAGGGGACAATACAAATATCTCGCTGAGGATCTGTTTATACCAAGGAAGGTGACGGGCACAAGGGGGCATTCTTTGCGTCTGGAGGAGAGAAGGTTTTTCCACCAACATAGAAGAGGATTCTTTACTGTTAGGGCAGTGAGAATCTGGAATTGCTTGCCTGAGGAGGTGGTGATGGCGAACTCAGTCGAGGGGTTCAAGAGAGGCCTGGATGTCTTCCTGGAGCAGAACAATATTGTATCATACAATTATTAGGTTCTGTAGAAGGACGTAGATCTGGGTATTTATTATGATGGAATATAGGCTGAACTGGATGGACAAATGTCTTTTTTCGGCCTTACTAACTATGTTACTATGTTACTATGTTACTATAGAGTGTAGAGTATAGAGTGTAGGGTATAGAGTGTAGGGTATAGAGTGTAGAGTGTAGAGTGTAGGGTATAGAGTGTAGGGTATAGAGTGTAGGGTATAGAGTGTATTGTATAGAGTGTAGAGTGTAGGGTATAGAGTGTAGAGTATAGTGTGTAGGATATAGATTGTAGAGTATAGAGTGTAGGGTATAGAGTGTAGTGTATAGAGTGTAGAGTGTAAAGTGTTGGGTATAGAGTGTAGGGTATAGAGTGTAGGGTATAGAGTGTAGAGTGTAGGGTATAGAGTGTATGGTATAGAGTGTAGGGTATAGAGTGTAGAGTGTAGGGTATAGAGTGTAGGGTATAGAGTGTAGGGTATAGAGTGTAGAGTGTAGGGATTAGAGTGTAGGGTATAGAGTGTAGGGTATAGAGTGTATGGAATAGAGTGTAGGGTATAGAGTGTAGAGTGTAGAATATAGAGTGTAGGGTATAGAGCGTAGGGTGTAGGGTATAGAGTGTAGGGTATAGAGTGTAGGGTATAGAGTGTAGAGTGTAGGGTATAGAGTGTATAGTATAGAGTGTAGGGTGTAGAGTGTAGGGTATAGAGTGTAGGGTATAGAATGTAGAGTGTAGGGTATAGAGTGTATGGTATAGAGTGTAGGGTGTAGAGTGTATGGTATGGAGTGTAGGGTATAGAGTGTATGGTATAGAGTTTAGAGTGTAGGGTATAGAGTGTAGGGTATAGAGTGTATGGTATAGAGTGTAGGGTATAGAGTGTAGGGTATAGAGTGTAGGGTATAGAGGGTAGAGTGTAGGGATTAGAGTGTAGGGTATAGAGTGTAGGGTATAGAGTGTATGGAATAGAGTGTAGGGTATAGAGTGTAGGGTGTAGGGTATAGAGTGTAGGGTATAGAGTGTAGGGTATAGAGTGTAGAGTGTAGGGTATAGAGTGTAGGGCATAGAGTGTAGGGTATAGAGTGTAGAGTGTAGGGTATAGAGTGTAGGGTGTAGGACAGAGAGTGTAGGGTTTAGAGTGTAGGGTGTAGAGTGTAGGGTATAGAGTGTATGGTATAGAGTGTAGAGTGTATGGTATAGAGTATAGGGTATAGAGTGTATGGTATAGAGTGTAGGGTATAGAGTGTAGGGTATAGAGTGTAGAGTGTAGAGTGTAGGGTATAGAGTGTAGAGTGTAGGGTATAGAGTGTAGGGTATAGAGTGTAAGGTATAGAGTGCACGGAATAGAGTGTAGAGTGTAGAGTGTAGGGTATAGAGTGTAGGGTATAGAGTGTATGGTATAGAGTGTAGGGTATAGAATGTAGGGTATAGAGTGTAGGGTATAGAGTGTAGAGTGTATGGATTAGAGTGTAGGGTATAGAGTGTATGGAATAGAGTGTAGGGTATAGAGTGTAGAGTGTAGGGTATAGAGTGTAGGGTATAGAGCGTAGGGTGTAGGGTATAGAGTGTAGGGTATAGAGTGTAGAGTATAGTGTGTAGGATATAGATTGTAGAGTATAGAGTGTAGGGTATAGAGTGTAGGATATAGAGTGTAGAGTGTAAATTGTTGGGTATAGAGTGTAGGGTATAGAGTGTAGGGTATAGAGTGTAGAGTGTAGGGTATAGAGTGTATGGTATAGAGTGTAAAGTATAGAGTGTAGAGTGTAGGGTATAGAGTGTAGGGTATAGAGTGTAGGGTATAGAGTGTAGGGTATAGAGTGTATGGAATAGAGTGTAGGGTATAGAGTGTAGAGTGTAGAGTATAGAGTGTAGGGTATAGAGCGTAGGGTGTAGGGTATAGAGTGTAGGGTATAGAGTGTAGGGTATAGAGTGTAGAGTGTAGGGTATAGAGTGTATAGTATAGAGTGTAGGGTGTAGAGTGTAGGGTATAGAGTGTAGGGTATAGAATGTAGTGTATAGTATAGAGTGTAGGGTGTAGAGTGTAGGGTATAGAGTGTAGGGTATAGAATGTAGAGTGTAGGGTATAGAGTGTATGGTATAGAGTGTAGGGTGAAGAGTGTATGGTATAGAGTGTAGGGTATAGAGTGTATGGTATAGAGTTTAGAGTGTAGGGTATAGAGTGTAGGGTATAGAGTGTATGGTATAGAGTGTAGGGTATAGAGTGTAGGGTATAGAGTGTAGGGTATAGAGGGTAGAGTGTAGGGATTAGAGTGTAGGGTATAGAGTGTAGGGTATAGAGTGTATGGAATAGAGTGTAGGGTATAGAGTGTAGAGTGTAGGGTATAGAGTGTAGGGTATAGAGTGTAGGGTGTAGGGTATAGAGTGTAGGGTATAGAGTGTAGAGTGTAGGGTATAGAGTGTAGGGCATAGAGTGTAGGGTATAGAGTGTAGGGTATAGAGTGTAAAGTGTAGGGTATAGAGTGTAGGGTGTAGGGTAGAGAGTGTAGGGTTTAGAGTGTAGGGTATAGAGTGTAGGGTATAGAGTGTATGGTATAGAGTGTAGAGTGTATGGTATAGAGTATAGGGTATAGAGTGTATGGTATAGAGTGTAGGGTATAGAGTGTAGGGTATAGAGTGTAGAGTGTAGAGTGTAGGGTATAGAGTGTAGAGTGTAGGGTATAGAGTGTAGGGTATAGAGTGTAAGGTATAGAGTGCACGGAATAGAGTGTAGAGTGTAGAGTGTAGGGTATAGAGTGTAGGGTATAGAGTGTATGGTATAGAGTGTAGGGTATAGAGTGCAGGGCATAGAGTGTAGGGTATAGAGTGTAGAGTGTATGGATTAGAGTGTAGGGTATAGAGTGTAGGGTATAGAGTGTATGGAATAGAGTGTAGGGTATAGTGTGTAGGGTATAGATTGTAGAGTGTAGGGTATAGAGTGTAGAGTGTATAGAGTATAGAGTGTAGGGTGTAGAGTGTAGGGTATAGAGTGTAAAGTGTAGAGTGTAGGGTATAGAGTGTAGGGTATAGAGTGTAGAGTATAGAGTGTATGGTATAGAGTGTAGGGTAGAGAGTGTAGAGTGTAGAGTGTAGGGTATAGAGTGTAGGGTATAGAGTGTAGGGTATAGAGTGTATTGTATAGAGTGTAGAGTGTAGGGTATAGAGTGTAGAGTATAGTGTGTAGGATATAGATTGTAGAGTATAGAGTGTAGGGTATAGAGTGTAGGGTATAGAGTGTAGAGTGTAAAGTGTTGGGTATAGAGTGTAGGGTATAGAGTGTAGGGTATAGAGTGTAGAGTGTAGGGTATAGAGTGTATGGTATAGAGTGTAGGGTATAGAGTGTAGAGTGTAGGGTATAGAGTGTAGGGTATAGATTGTAGGGTATAGAGTGTAGAGTGTAGGGATTAGAGTGTAGGGTATAGAGTGTAGGGTATAGAGTGTATGGAATAGAGTGTAGGGTATAGAGTGTAGAGTGTAGAATATAGAGTGTAGCGTATAGAGCGTAGAGTGTAGGGTATAGAGTGTAGGGTATAGAGTGTAGGGTATAGAGTGTAGAGTGTAGGGTATAGAGTGTATAGTATAGAGTGTAGGGTGTAGAGTGTAGGGTATAGAGTGTAGGGTAGAGAATGTAGAGTGTAGGGTATAGAGTGTATGGTATAGAGTGTAGGGTGTAGAGTGTATGGTATAGAGTGTAGGGTATAGAGTGTATGGTATAGAGTTTAGAGTGTAGGGTATAGAGTGTAGGGTATAGAGTGTATGGTATAGAGTGTAGGGTATAGAGTGTAGGGTATAGAGTGTAGGGTATAGAGGGTAGAGTGTAGGGATTAGAGTGTAGGGTATAGAGTGTAGGGTATAGAGTGTATGGAATAGAGTGTAGGGTATAGAGTGTAGGGTATAGAGTGTAGGGTATAGAGTGTAGGGTATAGAGTGTAGAGTGTAGGGTATAGAGTGTAGGGCATAGAGTGTAGGGTATAGAGTGTAGGGTATAGAGTGTACAGTGTAGGGTATAGAGTGTAGGGTGTAGGGTAGAGAGTGTAGGGTTTAGAGTGTAGGGTGTAGAGTGTAGGGTATAGAGTGTAGGGTGTAGGGTAGAGAGTGTAGGGTTTAGAGTGTAGGGTGTAGAGTGTAGGGTATAGAGTGTATGGTATAGAGTGTAGAGTGTATGGTATAGAGTATAGGGTATAGAGTGTATGGTATAGAGTGTAGGGTATAGAGTGTAGAGTGTAGGGTATAGAGTGTAGGGTATAGAGCGTAGGGTGTAGGGTATAGAGTGTAGGGTATAGAGTGTAGGGTATAGAGTGTAGAGTGTAGGATATAGAGTGTATGATATAGAGTGTAGGGTGTAGAGTGTAGGGTATAGAGTGTAGAGTGTAGGGTATAGAGTGTATGGTATAGAGTGTAGGGTGTAGACTGTAGAGTGTAGGGTATAGAGTGTAGGGTATAGAGTGTAGGGCATAGAGTGTAGGGTATAGAGTGTAGAGTATAGGGTATACAGTGTAGGGTATAGAGTGTAGGGTAGAGTGTAGAGTGTAGGGATTAAAGTGTAGGGTATATAATGTAGGGTATAGAGTGTAGAGTGTAGGGTATAGAGTGTAGTGTATGTAGGGAATAGAGTGTAGAGTGTAGGGCATAGTGTGTATGGTATAGAGTGTAGGGTATAGAGTGTAGAGTGTAGGGTATAGAGTGTAGGGTATAGAGTGTAGGGCATAGAGTGTAGGGTATAGAGTGTAGAGTGTAGGGTATACAGTGTAGGGTATAGAGTGTAGGGTAGAGTGTAGAGTGTAGGGATTAAAGTGTAGGGTATATAATGTAGGGTATAGAGTGTAGAGTGTAGGGTATAGAGTGTAGGGTATAGAGTGTAGGCTATAGAGTGTAGGGTATAGAGTGTAAACTGTAGAGTGTAAGGTATAGAGTGTAGAGTGTATGGTATAGAGTGTAGGGTATAGAGTGTATGGAATAGAGGGTAGGGTATAAAGTGTAGAGTGTAGGGTATAGAGTGTAGGGTATAGAGCGTAGGGTGTAGGGTATAGAGTGTAGGGTATAGAGTGTAGGGTATAGAGTGTAGAGTGTAGGGTATAGAGTGTATGGTATAGAGTGTAGGGTGTAGAGTGTAGTGTATAGAGTGTAGAGTGTAGGGTATAGAGTGTAGGGTATAGAGTGTAGGGTATAGAGTGTATGGTATAGAGTGTAGGGTATAGAGTGTAGAGTGTAGGGTATAGAGTGGAGGGTATGGAGTGTAGGGTATAGAGTGTAGGGTATAGAGTGTAGGGTATAGAGTGTAGGGTATAGAGTGTAGAGTGTAGGGTATAGAGTGTAGGGTATAGAGTGTAGGGTGTAAAGTGTAGAGTATAGAGTGTAGGGTATAGAGTGTAGGGTATAGAGTGTAGAGTGTAGAGTGTAGGGTATAGAGTGTATGGTATAGAGTGTAGGGTATAGAGTGTAGAGTGTAGGGTATAGAGTGTAGGGCATAGAGTGTAGGGTATAGAGTGTAGGGTATAGAGTGTAGGCTATAGAGTGTAGAGCGTAGGGTATAGAGTGTAGGGTATAGAGTGTAGGGTATAGATTGTGGAGTGTAGGGTATAGAGTGTAGAGTGTATAGAGTATAGAGTGTAGGGTGTAGAGTGTAGGGTATAGAGTGTAAAGTGTAGAGTGTAGGGTATAGAGTGTAGAGTATAGAGTGTAGGGTTTAGAGTGTAGGGTATAGAGTGTAGAGTGTAGAGTGTAGGGTATAGAGTGTAGGGTATAGAGTGTATTGTATAGAGTGTAGAGTGTAGGGTATAGAGTGTAGAGTATAGTGTGTAGGATATAGATTGTAGAGTATAGAGTGTAGGGTATAGAGTGTAGGGTATAGAGTGTAGAGTGTAAATTGTTGGGTATAGAGTGTAGGGTATAGAGTGTAGTGTATAGAGTGTAGAGTGTAGGGTATAGAGTGTATGGTATAGAGTGTAAAGTATAGAGTGTAGAGTGTAGGGTATAGAGTGTAGGGTATAGAGTGTAGGGTATAGAGTGTAGAGTGTAGGGATTAGAGTGTAGGGTATAGAGTGTAGGGTATAGAGTGTATGGAATAGAGTGTAGGGTATAGAGTGTAGAGTGTAGAGTATAGAGTGTAGGGTATAGAGCGTAGGGTGTAGGGTATAGAGTGTAGGGTATAGAGTGTAGGGTATAGAGTGTAGAGTGTAGGGTATAGAGTGTATAGTATAGAGTGTAGGGTGTAGAGTGTAGGGTATAGAGTGTAGGGTATAGAATGTAGAGTGTAGGGTATAGAGTGTATGGTATAGAGTGTAGGGTGTAGAGTGTATGGTATAGAGTGTAGGGTATAGAGTGTATGGTATAGAGTTTAGAGTGTAGGGTATAGAGTGTAGGGTATAGAGTGTATGGTATAGAGTGTAGGGTATAGAATGTAGGGTATAGAGTGTAGGGTATAGAGGGTAGAGTGTAGGGATTAGAGTGTAGGGTATAGAGTGTAGGGTATAGAGTGTATGGAATAGAGTGTAGGGTATAGAGTGTAGAGTGTAGGGTATAGAGTGTAGGGTATAGAGTGTAGGGTGTAGGGTATAGAGTGTAGGGTATAGAGTGTAGAGTGTAGGGTATAGAGTGTAGGGCATAGAGTGTAGGGTATAGAGTGTAGGGTATAGAGTGTAGAGTGTAGGGTATAGAGTGTAGGGTGTAGGGTAGAGAGTGTAGGGTTTAGAGTGTAGGGTATAGAGTGTAGGGTATAGAGTGTATGGTATAGAGTGTAGAGTGTATGGTATAGAGTATAGGGTATAGAGTGTATGGTATAGAGTGTAGGGTATAGAGTGTAGGGTATAGAGTGTAGAGTGTAGAGTGTAGGGTATAGAGTGTAGAGTGTAGGGTATAGAGTGTAGGGTATAGAGTGTAAGGTATAGAGTGCACGGAATAGAGTGTAGAGTGTAGAGTGTAGGGTATAGAGTGTATGGTATAGAGTGTAGGGTATAGAGTGCAGGGCATAGAGTGTAGAGTATAGAGTGTAGAGTGTATGGATTAGAGTGTAGGGTATAGAGTATAGGGTATAGAGTATATGGAATAGAGTGTAGGGTATAGTGTGTAGGGTATAGATTGTAGAGTGTAGGGTATAGAGTGTAGAGTGTATAGAGTATAGAGTGTAGGGTGTAGAGTGTAGGGTATAGAGTGTAAAGTGTAGAGTGTAGGGTATAGAGTGTAGGGTATTCAACTATATCAATAGTAAAAGAATAAAAACTGAAAATGTAGGCCCCTTAAAAAATAGTGAGGAAAGAATGGTTGTAGATGACGAGGAAAAAGCTAACATATTAAACACCTTCTTCTCCACGGTATTCACGGTGGAAAATGAAATGCTAGGTGAAATCCCAAGAAACAATGAAAACCCTATATTAAGGGTCACCAATCTAACCCAAGAAGAGGTGCGAAACCGGCTAAATCAGATTAAAATAGATAAATCTCCGGGTCCGGATGGCATACACCCACGAGTACTAAGAGAACTAAGTAATGTAATAGATAAACCATTATTTCTTATTTTTAGTGACTCTATAGCGACAGGGTCTGTTCCGCAGGACTGGCGCATAGCAAATGTGGTGCCAATATTCAAAAAGGGCTCTAAAAGTGAACCTGGAAATTATAGGCCAGTAAGTCTAACCTCTATTGTTGGTAAAATATTTGAAGGGTTTCTGAGGGATGTTATTCTGGATTATCTCAATGAGAATAACTGTTTAACTCCATATCAGCATAGGTTTATGAGAAATCGCTCCTGTCACACCAATCTAATCAGTTTTTATGAAGAGGTAAGCTATAGACTGGACCACGGTGAGTCATTGGACGTGGTATATCTCGATTTTTCCAAAGCGTTTGATACCGTGCCGCACAAGAGGTTGGTACACAAAATGAGAATGCTTGGTCTGGGGGAAAATGTGTGTAAATGGGTTAGTAACTGGCTTAGTGATAGAAAGCAGAGGGTGGTTATAAATGGTATAGTCTCTAACTGGGTCGCTGTGACCAGTGGGGTACCGCAGGGGTCAGTATTGGGACCTGTTCTCTTCAACATATTCATTAATGATCTGGTAGAAGGTTTACACAGTAAAATATCGATATTTGCAGATGATACAAAACTATGTAAAGCAGTTAATACAAGAGAAGATAGTATTCTGCTACAGATGGATCTGGATAAGTTGGAAACTTGGGCTGAAAGGTGGCAGATGAGGTTTAACAATGATAAATGTAAGGTTATACACATGGGAAGAGGGAATCAATATCACCATTACACACTGAACGGGAAACCATTGGGTAAATCTGACAGGGAGAAGGACTTGGGGATCCTAGTTAATGATAAACTTACCTGGAGCAGCCAGTGCCAGGCAGCAGCTGCCAAGGCAAACAGGATCATGGGGTGCATTAAAAGAGGTCTGGATACACATGATGAGAGCATTATACTGCCTCTGTACAAATCCCTAGTTAGACCGCACATGGAGTACTGTGTCCAGTTTTGGGCAGCGGTGCTCAGGAAGGATATAATGGAACTAGAGAGAGTACAAAGGAGGGCAACAAAATTAATAAAGGGGATGGGAGAACTACAATACCCAGATAGATTAGCGAAATTAGGATTATTTAGTCTAGAAAAAAGACGACTGAGGGGCGATCTAATAACCATGTATAAGTATATAAGGGGACAATACAAATATCTCGCTGAGGATCTGTTTATACCAAGGAAGGTGACGGGCACAAGGGGGCATTCTTTGCGTCTGGAGGAGAGAAGGTTTTTCCACCAACATAGAAGAGGATTCTTTACTGTTAGGGCAGTGAGAATCTGGAATTGCTTGCCTGAGGAGGTGGTGATGGCGAACTCAGTCGAGGGGTTCAAGAGAGGCCTGGATGTCTTCCTGGAGCAGAACAATATTGTATCATACAATTATTAGGTTCTGTAGAAGGACGTAGATCTGGGTATTTATTATGATGGAATATAGGCTGAACTGGATGGACAAATGTCTTTTTTCGGCCTTACTAACTATGTTACTATGTTACTATGTTACTATAGAGTGTAGAGTATAGAGTGTAGGGTATAGAGTGTAGGGTATAGAGTGTAGAGTGTAGAGTGTAGGGTATAGAGTGTAGGGTATAGAGTGTAGGGTATAGAGTGTATTGTATAGAGTGTAGAGTGTAGGGTATAGAGTGTAGAGTATAGTGTGTAGGATATAGATTGTAGAGTATAGAGTGTAGGGTATAGAGTGTAGTGTATAGAGTGTAGAGTGTAAAGTGTTGGGTATAGAGTGTAGGGTATAGAGTGTAGGGTATAGAGTGTAGAGTGTAGGGTATAGAGTGTATGGTATAGAGTGTAGGGTATAGAGTGTAGAGTGTAGGGTATAGAGTGTAGGGTATAGAGTGTAGGGTATAGAGTGTAGAGTGTAGGGATTAGAGTGTAGGGTATAGAGTGTAGGGTATAGAGTGTATGGAATAGAGTGTAGGGTATAGAGTGTAGAGTGTAGAATATAGAGTGTAGGGTATAGAGCGTAGGGTGTAGGGTATAGAGTGTAGGGTATAGAGTGTAGGGTATAGAGTGTAGAGTGTAGGGTATAGAGTGTATAGTATAGAGTGTAGGGTGTAGAGTGTAGGGTATAGAGTGTAGGGTATAGAATGTAGAGTGTAGGGTATAGAGTGTATGGTATAGAGTGTAGGGTGTAGAGTGTATGGTATGGAGTGTAGGGTATAGAGTGTATGGTATAGAGTTTAGAGTGTAGGGTATAGAGTGTAGGGTATAGAGTGTATGGTATAGAGTGTAGGGTATAGAGTGTAGGGTATAGAGTGTAGGGTATAGAGGGTAGAGTGTAGGGATTAGAGTGTAGGGTATAGAGTGTAGGGTATAGAGTGTATGGAATAGAGTGTAGGGTATAGAGTGTAGGGTGTAGGGTATAGAGTGTAGGGTATAGAGTGTAGGGTATAGAGTGTAGAGTGTAGGGTATAGAGTGTAGGGTATAGAGTGTAGGGTATAGAGTGTAGAGTGTAGGGATTAGAGTGTAGGGTATAGAGTGTAGGGTATAGAGTGTATGGAATAGAGTGTAGGGTATAGAGTGTAGAGTGTAGAATATAGAGTGTAGGGTATAGAGCGTAGGGTGTAGGGTATAGAGTGTAGGGTATAGAGTGTAGGGTATAGAGTGTAGAGTGTAGGGTATAGAGTGTATAGTATAGAGTGTAGGGTGTAGAGTGTAGGGTATAGAGTGTAGGGTATAGAATGTAGAGTGTAGGGTATAGAGTGTATGGTATAGAGTGTAGGGTGTAGAGTGTATGGTATGGAGTGTAGGGTATAGAGTGTATGGTATAGAGTTTAGAGTGTAGGGTATAGAGTGTAGGGTATAGAGTGTATGGTATAGAGTGTAGGGTATAGAGTGTAGGGTATAGAGTGTAGGGTATAGAGGGTAGAGTGTAGGGATTAGAGTGTAGGGTATAGAGTGTAGGGTATAGAGTGTATGGAATAGAGTGTAGGGTATAGAGTGTAGGGTGTAGGGTATAGAGTGTAGGGTATAGAGTGTAGGGTATAGAGTGTAGAGTGTAGGGTATAGAGTGTAGGGCATAGAGTGTAGGGTATAGAGTGTAGGGTATAGAGTGTAGAGTGTAGGGTATAGAGTGTAGGGTGTAGGACAGAGAGTGTAGGGTTTAGAGTGTAGGGTGTAGAGTGTAGGGTATAGAGTGTATGGTATAGAGTGTAGAGTGTATGGTATAGAGTATAGGGTATAGAGTGTATGGTATAGAGTGTAGGGTATAGAGTGTAGGGTATAGAGTGTAGAGTGTAGGGTATAGAGTGTAGAGTGTAGGGTATAGAGTGTAGGGTATAGAGTGTAAGGTATAGAGTGCACGGAATAGAGTGTAGAGTGTAGAGTGTAGGGTATAGAGTGTAGGGTATAGAGTGTATGGTATAGAGTGTAGGGTATAGAATGTAGGGTATAGAGTGTAGGGTATAGAGTGTAGAGTGTATGGATTAGAGTGTAGGGTATAGAGTGTATGGAATAGAGTGTAGGGTATAGAGTGTAGAGTGTAGGGTATAGAGTGTAGGGTATAGAGCGTAGGGTGTAGGGTATAGAGTGTAGGGTATAGAGTGTAGGGTATAGAGTGTAGAGTGTAGGATAAAGAGTGTATGATATACAGTGTAGGGTGTAGAGTGTAGGGTATAAAGTGTAGGGTATAGAGTGTAGAGTGTAGGGTATAGAGTGTATGGTATAGAGTGTAGGGTGTAGACTGTAGAGTGTAGGGTATAGAGTGTAGGGTATAGAGTGTAGGGCATAGAGTGTAGGGTATAGAGTGTAGAGTGTAGGGTATACAGTGTAGGGTATAGAGTGTAGGGTAGAGTGTAGAGTGTAGGGATTAAAGTGTAGGGTATATAATGTAGGGTATAGAGTGTAGAGTGTAGGGTATAGAGTGTAGTGTATGTAGGGAATAGAGTGTAGAGTGTAGGGCACAGTGTGTATGTTATAGAGTGTAGGGTATAGAGTGTAGAGTGTAGGGTATAGAGTGTAGGGTATAGAGTGTAGGGCATAGAGTGTAGGGTATAGAGTGTAGAGTGTAGGGTATACAGTGTAGGGTATAGAGTGTAGGGTAGAGTGTAGAGTGTAGGGATTAAAGTGTAGGGTATATAATGTAGGGTATAGAGTGTAGAGTGTAGGGTATAGAGTGTAGGGTATAGAGTGTAGGCTATAGAGTGTAGGGTATAGAGTGTAAACTGTAGAGTGTAAGGTATAGAGTGTAGAGTGTATGGTATAGAGTGTAGGGTATAGAGTGTATGGAATAGAGGGTAGGGTATAAAGTGTAGAGTGTAGGGTATAGAGTGTAGGGTATAGAGCGTAGGGTGTAGGGTATGGAGTGTAGGGTATAGAGTGTAGGGTATGGAGTGTAGAGTGTAGGGTATAGAGTGTATGGTATAGAGTGTATTGTGTAGAGTGTAGTGTATAGAGTGTAGAGTGTAGGGTATAGAGTGTAGGGTATAGAGTGTAGGGTATAGAGTGTATGGTATAGAGTGTAGAGTGTAGGGTATAGAGTGGAGGGTATGGAGTGTAGGGTATAGAGTGTAGGGTATAGAGTGTAGGGTATAGAGTGTAGGGTATAGAGTGTAGAGTGTAGGGTATAGAGTGTAGGGTATAGAGTGTAGGGTGTAAAGTGTAGAGTATAGAGTGTATGGTATAGAGTTTAGGGTGTAGAGTGTATGGTATAGAGTGTAGGGTATAGAGTGTATGGTATAGAGTTTAGAGTGTAGGGTATAGAGTGTAGGGTATAGAGTGTATGGTATAGAGTGTAGGGTATAGAGTGTAGGGTATAGAGTGTAGGGTATAGAGGGTAGAGTGTAGGGATTAGAGTGTAGGGTATAGAGTGTAGGGTATAGAGTGTATGGAATAGAGTGTAGGGTATAGAGTGTAGGGTTTAGGGTATAGAGTGTAGGGTATAGAGTGTAGGGTATAGAGTGTAGAGTGTAGGGTATAGAGTGTAGGGCATAGAGTGTAGGGTATAGAGTGTAGGGTATAGAGTGTAGAGTGTAGGGTATAGAGTGTAGGGTGTAGGGTAGAGAGTGTAGGGTTTAGAGTGTAGGGTGTAGAGTGTATGGTATAGAGTGTAGAGTGTATGGTATAGAGTATAGGGTATAGAGTGTATGGTATAGAGTGTAGGGTATAGAGTGTAGGGTATAGAGTGTAGAGTGTAGAGTGTAGGGTATAGAGTGTAGAGTGTAGGGTATAGAGTGTAGGGTATAGAGTGTAAGGTATAGAGTGTAGGGTATAGAATGTAGGGTATAGAGTGTAGGGTATAGAGTGTAGAGTGTATGGATTAGAGTGTAGGGTATAGAGTGTAGGGTATAGAGTGTATGGAATAGAGTGTAGGGTACAGAGTGTAGAGTGTAGGGTATAGAGCGTAGGGTGTAGGGTATAGAGTGTAGGGTATAGAGTGTAGAGTGTAGGATATAGAGTGTATGATATACAGTGTAGGGTGTAGAGTGTAGGGTATAGAGTGTAGGGTATAGAGTGTAGAGTGTAGGGTATAGAGTGTATGGTATAGAGTGTAGGGTGTAGACTGTAGAGTGTAGGGTATAGAGTGTAGGGTATAGAGTGTAGGGCATAGAGTGTAGGGTATAGAGTGTAGAGTGTAGGGTATACAGTGTAGGGTATAGAGTGTAGGGTAGAGTGTAGAGTGTAGGGATTAAAGTGTAGGGTATATAATGTAGGGTATAGAGTGTAGAGTGTAGGGTATAGAGTGTAGTGTATGTAGGGAATAGAGTGTAGAGTGTAGGGCATAGTGTGTATGGTATAGAGTGTAGGGTATAGAGTGTAGAGTGTAGGGTATAGAGTGTAGGGTATAGAGTGTAGGGCATAGAGTGTAGGGTATAGAGTGTAGAGTGTAGGGTATACAGTGTAGGGTATAGAGTGTAGGGTAGAGTGTAGAGTGTAGGGATTAAAGTGTAGGGTATATAATGTAGGGTATAGAGTGTAGAGTGTAGGGTATAGAGTGTAGTGTATAGAGTGTAGGCTATAGAGTGTAGGGTATAGAGTGTAAACTGTAGAGTGTAAGGCATAGAGTGTAGAGTGTATGGTATAGAGTGTAGGGTATAGAGTGTATGGAATAGAGGGTAGGGTATAAAGTGTAGAGTGTAGGGTATAGAGTGTAGGGTATAGAGCGTAGGGTGTAGGGTATAGAGTGTAGGGTATAGAGTGTAGGGTATGGAGTGTAGAGTGTAGGGTATAGAGTGTATGGTATAGAGTGTAGGGTGTAGAGTGTAGTGTATAGAGTGTAGAGTGTAGGGTATAGAGTGTAGGGTATAGAGTGTAGGGTATAGAGTGTATGGTATAGAGTGTAGGGTATAGAGTGTAGAGTGTAGGGTATAGAGTGGAGGGTATGGAGTGTAGGGAATAGAGTGTAGGGTATAGAGTGTAGGGTATAGAGTGTAGGGTATAGAGTGTAGAGTGTAGGGTATAGAGTGTAGGGTATAGAGTGTAGGGTGTAAAGTGTAGAGTATAGAGTGTAGGGTATAGAGTGTAGGGTATAGAGTGTAGAGTGTAGAGTGTAGGGTATAGAGTGTAGGGTATAGAGTGTAGAGTGTAGGGTATAGAGTGTATGGTATAGAGTTTAGGGTATAGAGTGTAGAGTGTAGGGTATAGAGTGTATAGTATAGAGTGTAGGGTACAGAGTGTAGAGTGTAGGGTATAGAGTGTAGGGTATAGAGTGTAGGGTGTAGGGTTTAAAGTGTGGGGTATAGAGTGTAGGATATAGAGTGTAGAGTGTAGGGTATAGAGTGTAGGTTATAGAGTATATGGTATAGAGTGTAGGGTATAGAGTGTAGGGTATAGAGTGTAGGGTATAGAGTGTAGGATATAGAGTGTAAAGTGTAGGTTATAGAGTGTAGGGTATAGAGTGTAGGGTATAGATTGTAGAGTGTAGGGTATAGAGTGTAGGGCATAGAGTATAAAGTGTAGGGTATAGAGTGTAGGGTATAGAGTGTAAAGTGTAGGTTATAGAGTGTAGGGTATAGAGTGTAGGGTATAGATTGTAGAGTGTAGGGTATAGAGTGTAGGGCATAGAGTATAAAGTGTAGGGTATAGAGTGTATGGAATAGAGTGTAGGGTATAGAGTGTAGAGTGTAGGGTATAGAGTGTAGGGTATAGAGTGTAGGGTGTAGGGTATAGAGTGTAGGGTATAGAGTGTAGGGTATAGAGTGTAGGGTATAGAGTGTAGAGTGTAGGGTATAGAGCGTAGGGTATAGAGTGTAAAATGTAGGGTATAGAGTGTATTATATAGAGTGTAGGGTATAGAGTGTAGAGTGTAGGGTATAGAGTGTAGAGTGTAGGGTAGAGAGTGTAGGGTATAGAGTGTAGGGTGTAGAGTGTAACGTATAGAGTGTAGGGTATAGTGTGTAGAGTGTAGGGTATAGAGTGTAGGGTATAGAGTGTAGGGTATAGAGTGTATGTTGTAGAGTGTAGAGTATAGAGTGTAGAGTGTAGGGTATAGAGTGTAGAGTGTAGGGTATAGAGTGTAGGGTATAGAGTGTACGGTATAGAGTGTAGAGAGTAGGGTGTAGAGTGTATGGTATAGAGTGTAGGGTATAGAGTGTAGGGTATAGAGTGTAGAGTATAGAGTGTAGGGTATAGAGTGTAGAGTGTAGCGTATAGAGTGTAGGGTATAGAGTGTAGGGTATAGAGTGTAGGGTATAGTGTGTATGGTATAGAGTGTAGGGTATAGATTGTATGGTATAGAGCGTAGGATATAGAGTGTAGAGTGTAGGGTATAGAGTGTAGGGTATAGAGTGTAGAGTGTAGGGTATAGAGTGTAGGGTATATAGTGTAGAGTGTATGGTATAGAGTGTAGGGTATAGAGTGTAGGGTATAGAGTGTATGGTATAGAGTGTAGGGTATAGAGTGTAGGGTATAGAGTGTAGGGTATAGATTGTAGGGTATAGAGTGTAAAGTGTAGGGTATAGAGTGTATAGTGTAGGTTATAGAGTGTAGGGTATAGATTAAAGGGTATACAGTGTATGGTATAGAGTGTAGGGAATAGAGTGTAGAGTGTAGGGTATAGAGTGTAAGGTATAGAGTGTAGGGTATAGAGTGTATGTTATAGAGTGTAGGGCATAGAGTGTAGGGTATAGAGTGTATGGTATAGAGTGTAGGGTATAGAGTGTGGGGTATAGAGTGTAGGGTATAGATTGTAGGGTATAGAGTGTAAAGTGTAGGGTATAGAGTGTATAGTGTAGGTTATAGAGTGTAGGGTATAGATTAAAGGGTATAGAGTGTATGGTATAGAGTGTAGGGAATAGAGTGTAGAGTGTAGGGTATAGAGTGTATAGTGTAGGTTATAGGGTGTAGGGTATAGAGTAAAGGGTATAGAGTGTATGGTATAGAGTGTAGGGTATAGTGTGTAGAGTGTAGGGTATAGAGTGTAGGGTATAGAGTGTATGTTGTAGAGTGTAGAGTATAGAGTGTACAGTGTAGGGTATAGAGTGTAGGGTATAGAGTGTAGGGTATAGAGTGTAGAGTGTAGGGTATAGAGTGTATGGTATAGAGTGTAGGGTATAGAGTGTATAGTATAGAGTGTAGGGTATAGAGTGTAGAGTGTAGCGTATAGAGTGTAGGGTATAGAGTGTAGGGTATAGTGTGTATGGCATAGATTGTAGGGTATAGAGTGCATAGTATAGAGCGTAGGGTATAGAGTGTAGAGTGTAGGGTATAGAGTGTAGGGTATAGAGTGTAGAGTGTAGGGTATAGAGTGTAGGGTATATAGTGTAGAGTGTATGGTATAGAGTGTAGGGTATAGAGTGTAGGGTATAGAGTGTAGAGTGTAAGGTGTAGAGTGTAGGGTATAGAGTGTAAGGTATAGAGTGTAGGGTATAGAGTGTATGTTATAGAGTGTAGGACATAGAGTGTAGGGTATAGAGTGTATGGTATAGAGTGTAGGGTATAGAGTGTAGGGTATAGATTGTAGGGTATAGAGTGTAAAGTGTAGGGTATAGAGTGTAGGGTATAGAGTGTATGGTATAGAGTGTAGAGTGTAGGGTATAGAGTGTATAGTGTAGGTTATAGAGTGTAGGGTATAGAGTAAAGGGTATAGAGTGTATGGTATAGAGTGTAGGGAATAGAGTGTAGAGTGTAGGGTATAGAGTGTATAGTGTAGGTTATAGAGTGTAGGGTATAGAGTAAAGGGTATAGAGTGTATGGTATAGAGTGTAGGGAATAGAGTGTAGAGTGTAGGGCATAGAGTGTATGGTATAGAGTGTAGGGTATAGAGTGTAGAGTGTAGGGTATAGAGTGTAGGGTATAGAGTGTATTGCATAGAGTGTAGGGTATAGAGTGTAGAGTGTAGGGTATAGAGTGTAGGGTATAGAGTGTAGGCTATAGAGTGTACGATATAGAGTGTAGAGTGTAGGGATTAAAGTGTAGGGTATATAATGTAGGGTATAGAGTGTAGAGTGTAGGGTATAGAGTGTAGGGTATAGAGTGTAGGCTATAGAGTGTAGGGTATAGAGTGTAAAGTGTAGAGTGTAAGGTATAGAGTGTAGAGTGTATGGTATAGAGTGTAGGGTATAGAGTGTATGGAATAGAGTGTAGGGTATAGAGTGTAGAGTGTAGGGTATAGAGTGTAGGGTATAGAGCGTAGGGTGTAGGGTATAGAGTGTAGGGTATAGAGTGTTGGGTATAGAGTGTAGAGTGTAGGGTATAGAGTGTATGGTATAGAGTGTAGGGTGTAGAGTGTAGGGTATAGAGTGTATGGTATACAGTGTAGAGTGTAGGGTATAGAGTGTATAGTGTAGGGTATAGAGTTTCGGGTATAGAGTTTCGGGTATAGAGTGTATGGTATAGAGTGTAGGTTATAGAGTGTAAAGTGTAGGGTATAGAGTGGAGGGTATGGAGTGTAAGGTATAGAGTGTAGGGTATAGAGTGTAAGGTATAGAGTGTAGGGTATAGAGTGTAGAGTGTAGGGTATAGAGTGTAGGGTATAGAGTGTAGGGTAAAAAAAACAACCTAAGTCCAAATATATGTGGAATCCTAGACCAACTCAAAAAAAACCAAAACAAACAAGGATACCTAAAAAATAACCTTTATTATAGATCCCTAAAAAATACTCTTTCCATAAATAACAAACAAAATACTAACAAACATATAATTATGTACCTATAGGGCCCTAGGAAGAGTCTGCAGACTCTTTCTAGGGCCCTATAGGTACATAATTATATGTTTGTTAGTATTTTGTTTGTTATTTATGGAAAGAGTATTTTTTAGGGATCTATAATAAAGGTTATTTTTTAGGTATCCTTGTTTGTTTTGGTTTTTTTTTATAGAGTGTAGGGTATAGAGTGTAGAGTATAGAGTGTAGAGTGTAGGGTATAGAGTGTATGGTATAGAGTGAAGGGTATAGAGTGTAGAGTGTAGGGTATAGAGTGTAGGGTATAGAGTGTAGGGTATAGAGTGTAGAGTGTAGGGTATAGAGTGTAGGGTATAGAATGTAGGGTATAGAGTGTAGGGTATAGAGTGTAGGGTATAGAGTGTAGAGTGTATGGTATAGAGTGTAAGGTATAGAGTGTAGGGTATAGAGTGTAGAGTGTAGGGTGTAGAGTGTAGGGTATAGAGTGTAAGGTATAGTGTGTAGGGTATAGAGTGTATGTTATAGAGTGTAGGGCATAGAGTGTAGGGTATAGAGTGTATGGTATAGAGTGTAGGGTATAGAGTGTAGGGTATAGAGTGTAGGGTATAGATTGTAGGGTATAGAGTGTAAAGTGTAGGGTATAGAGTGTAGGGTATAGAGTGTATGGTATAGAGTGTAGAGTGTAGGGTATAGAGTGTATAGTGTAGGTTATAGAGTGCAGGGTATAGAGTAAAGGGTATAGAGTGTATGGTATAGAGTGTAGGGAATAGAGTGTAGAGTGTAGGGCATAGAGTGTATGGTATAGAGTGTAGGGTATAGAGTGTAGAGTGTAGGGTATAGAGTGTAGGGTATAGAGTGTATTGCATAGAGTGTAGGGTATAGAGTGTAGAGTGTAGGGTATACAGTGTAGGGTATAGAGTGTAGGGTATAGAGTGTAGGGTATAGAGTGTAGAGTGTAGGGATTAAAGTGTAGGGTATATATTGTAGGGTTTAGAGTGTAGAGTGTAGGGTATAGAGTGTAGGGTATAGAGTGTAGGCTATAGAGTGTAGGGTATAGAGTGTAAAGTGTAGAGTGTAAGGTATAGAGTGTAGTGTATGGTATAGAGTGTAGGGTACAGAGTGTATGGAATAGAAAGTAGGGTATAGAGTGTAGAGTGTAGGGTATAGAGTGTAGGGTATAGAGCGTAGGGTGTAGGGTATAGAGTGTAGGGTATAGAGTGTTGGGTATAGAGTGTAGAGTGTAGGGTATAGAGTGTATGGTATAGAGTGTAGGGTGTAGAGTGTAGGGTATAGAGTGTAGAGTGTAGGGTATAGAGTGTAGGGTATAGAGTGTATGGTATACAGTGTAGAGTGTAGAGTATAGAGTGTATAGTGTAGGGTATAGAGTGTCGGGTATAAAGTGTAGGGTATAGAGTGTATGGTATAGAGTGTAGGTTATAGAGTGTAGAGTGTAGGGTATAGAGTGGAGGGTATGGAGTGTATGGTATAGAGTGTAGTGTATAGAGTGTAGGGTATAGAGTGTAGGGTATAGAGTGTAGAGTGTAGGGTATAAAGTGTAGGTTATAGAGTGTAGGGTATAGAGTGTAGAGTATAGAGTGTAGGGTATAGAGTGTAGGGTATAGAGTGTAGAGTGTAGAGTGTAGGGTATAGACTGTAGGGTATAGAGTGTAGCATATAGAGTGTAGAGTGTAGGGTATAGAGTGTATGGTATAGAGTGAAGGGTATAGAGTGTAGAGTGTAGGGTATAGAGTGTAGGGTATAGAGTGTAGGGTATAGAGTGTAGGGTATAGAGTGTAGAGTGTAGGGTATAGAGTGTAGGGTATAGAATGTAGGGTATAGAGTGTAGGGTATAGAGTGTAGGGTATAGAGTGTAGAGTGTAGGGATTAGAGTGTAGGGCATAGAGTGTAGGGCATAGAGTGTAGAGTGTAGGGTATAGAGTGTAGGGTATAGAGTATAGGGTATAGAGTGTAGTGTGTAGGGTTTAGAGTGTAGAGTGTAGGTGTGTAGAGTGTAGGGTATAGAGTGTGAGTGTGGTATAGGGTAGGTTAGAGTGTAGGGTATAGGTGTGGTAGTGTGTAGGGTGTAGAGTGTAGGTGTAGTGTAGGGTGTAGTGTAGTAGTGTGTAGGGTTTAGGTGTAGGGTTAGAGTGTGGTTTGAGTGTAGGGTTAGGTGTAGGGTGTGTAGAGTGTTAGGGTATAGAGTGTAGGGTAGAGTGTAGGGTATAGGGTGTAGGGTGTAGAGTGTAGGGTAGAGTGTAGGGTTGATAGGTAGGTGTAGTGTGTATAGAGTGTAGGGTGTAGGTAGTGTAGGGAGTGTAGGGTATAGAGTGTAGAGTGTAGGGTATAGAGTGTAGGGGTATAGAGTGATAGAGTGTAGGGTATAGAGTGTAGGGTATGAGTAGAGTGTAGGGTATGAGTGTAGAGTGTAGGTTGTAGAGTGTAGGGTATAGAGTGTAGGGTAGAGTGTAGGGTATAGAGTGTAGGTTTAGGTGTAGGGTATAGAGTGTAGGTGTAGTGTGAGTGTAGGTGTAGTGTGTATGAGGTAGTGTTGGTGTAGGGTGTAGGAGTGGTAGGGTGTGTAGAGGTGTAGGTAGAGTGTAGGGTATAGATGTGTAGAGTGTAGGGTATAGAGTGTATGGTATAGAGTGTAGGGTATAGAGCGTAGGTGTAGTAGTGTAGGGTATAGAGTGTAGGGTAAGTGTAGAGTGTAGGGTATAGAGTGTATGGTATAGAGTGTAGGGTATAGCGTGTAGGGTATAGAGTGTAGGGTATAGAGTGTAGGGTATAGAGTGTAGGGGATAAAGTGTAGAGTGTAGGGTATAGAGTGTAGGGTATAGAGTGTAGGGTATAGAGTGTAAAGTGTAGAGTGTAGGGTGTAGAGTGTAGAGTGTAGGGTATAAAGTGTAGAGTGTAGGGTATAGAGTGTAGGGTATAGAGTGTATGGTATAGAGTGTAGGGTATAGAGTGTAGAGTGTAGGGTATATAGTGTAGGCTATAATGTGTAGAGTGTAGGGTATAGAGTGTAAGGTATAGAGGGTAGGGTATAGAGCGTATGGTGTAGAGTGTAGAGTGTAGGGTATAGTAGGGTATAGAGTGTATGGTATAGAGTGTAGGGTATAGAGTGTAGAGTGTAGGGTATATAGTGTAGGCTATAATGTGTAGAGTGTAGGGTATAGAGTGTAAGGTATAGAGGGTAGGGTATAGAGCGTATGGTGTAGAGTGTAGAGTGTAGGGTATAGAGTGTAGGGTATAGAGTGAATGGTATAGAGTGTAGGGTATAGAGTGTAAGCTATAAAGTGTAGGGTGAAGAGTGTAGGGTATAGAGTGTAGGGTATAGAGTGTAGGGTATAGAGTGTAGGGTATAGAGTGTAGAGTGTAGGGTATAGAGTGTAGGGTATAGAGTGTATAGTGTAGGGTATAGAGTGTAGGGTTTAGATAGTAGGGTATAGAGTGTAGAGTGTAGGGTATAGAGTGTAGAGTGTAGGGTATAGAGTGTACGGTATAGAGTGTAGAGTGTAGGGTATAGAGTGTAGGGTATAGAGTGTAGAGTGTAGGGTATAAAGTGTAGAGAGTAGGGTATAGAGTGTAGGGTCTAGAGTGTAGGTTATAGAGTGTAGGGTATAGAGTGTAGAGTGTAGGGTGTAGAGTGTAGGGTATAGAGTGTAGGGTATACAGTGTAGAGTGTAGGGTATAAAGTGTAGAGAGTAGGGTATAGAGTGTAGGGTATAGAGTGTAGGTTATAGAGTGTAGGGTATAGAGTGTAGAGTGTAGGGTGTAGATTGTAGGTTATAGAGTGTAGAGTGTAGGGTATAAAGTGTAGAGAGTAGGGTATAGAGTGTAGGGTATAGAGTGTAGGTTATAGAGTGTAGGGTATAGAGTGTAGAGTGTAGGGTGTAGATTGTAGGTTATAGAGTGTAGAGTGTAGGGTATAAAGTGTAGAGAGTAGGGTATAGAGTGTAGGGTATAGACTGTAGGGTGTAGAGTGTAGGGTATAGAGTGTAGGGTATAAATTGTATGTTATAGAGTGTAGGGTGTAGAGTGTAGGGTATAGAGTGTAGGGTATAGAGTGTAGGGTACAGAGTGTATGGTATAGAGTGTAGGGTATAGAGTGTAGAGTGTAGCGTACAGAGTGTAGGGTATAGAATGTAGGGTATAGAGTGTAGGGTATAGAGTGTAGGGTATAGAGTGTAGAGTGTAGGGTATAGAGTGTAGGGTATGGAGTGTAGGGTATAGAGTGTAGGGTATAGAGTGTAGAGTGTAGGGATTAGAGTGTAGGGCATAGAGTGTAGGGCATAGAGTGTAGAGTGTAGGGTATAGAGTGTAGGGTATAGAGTATAGAGTGTAGGATATAGAGTGTAGGGTATAGAGTGTAGAGTGTAGAGTGTAGGGTATAGAGTGTAGAGTGAAGGGTATAGAGTGTAGGGTATAGAGTGCATGGAATACAGTGTAGAGTGTAGGGTATAGAGTGTAGGATATAGAGTGTATGGTATAGAGTGTAGGGTATAGAGTGTAGGGTATAGTGTGTAGAGTGTAGGGATTAGAGTGTAGAGTATAGAGTGTAGGGTATAGAGCGTAGGGTGTAGGGTATAGAGTGTAGGGTATAGAGTGTAGGGTATAAAGTGTAGAGTGTAGGGTATAGAGTGTATGGTATAGAGTGTAGGGTATAGAGTGTAGGGTATAGAGCGTAGGGTGTAGGGTATAGAGTGTAGGGTATAGAGTGTAGGGTATAAAGTGTAGAGTGTAGGGTATAGAGTGTATGGTATAGAGTGTAGGGTATAGCGTGTAGGGTATAGAGTGTAGGGTATAGAGTGTAGGGTATAGAGTGTAGGGGATAAAGTGTAGAGTGTAGGGTATAGAGTGTAGGGTATAGAGTGTAGGGTATAGAGTGTAAAGTGTAGAGTGTAGGGTGTTGAGTGTAGAGTGTAGGGTATAAAGTGTAGAGTGTAGGGTATAGAGTGTAGGGTATAGAGTGTATGGTATAGAGTGTAGGGTATAGAGTGTAGAGTGTAGGGTATATAGTGTAGGCTATAATGTGTAGAGTGTAGGGTATAGAGTGTAAGGTATAGAGGGTAGGGTATAGAGCGTATGGTGTAGAGTGTAGAGTGTAGGGTATAGAGTGTAGGGTATAGAGTGAATGGTATAGAGTGTAGTGTTTAGAGTGTAAGCTATAAAGTGTAGGGTGAAGAGTGTAGGGTATAGAGTGTAGGGTATAGAGTGTAGGGTATAGAGTGTAGGGTATAGAGTGTAGGGTATAGAGTGTAGGGTATAGAGTGTAGAGAGTAGGGTATAGAGTGTAGGGTTTAGAGAGTAGGGTATAGAGTGTAGAGTGTAGGGTATAGAGTGTAGAGTGTAGGGTATAGAGTGTAGGGTATAGAGTGTAGAGTGTAGGGTATAAAGTGTAGAGAGTAGGGTATAGAGTGTAGGGTCTAGAGTGTAGGTTATAGAGTGTAGGGTATAGAGTGTAGAGTGTAGGGTGTAGATTGTAGGTTATAGAGTGTAGAGTGTAGGGTAAAAAATGTGTAGAGAGTAGGGTATAGAGTGTAGGGTATAGAGTGTAGGTTATAGAGTGTAGGGTATAGAGTGTAGAGTGTAGGGTGTAGATTGTAGGTTATAGAGTGTAGAGTGTAGGGTATAAAGTGTAGAGAGTAGGGTATAGAGTGTAGGGTATAGATTGTAGGGTGTAGAGTGTAGGGTATAGAGTGTAGGGTATAAATTGTATGTTATAGAGTGTAGGGTATAGAGTGTAGGGTATAGAGTGTAGGGTATAGAGTGTAGGGTATAGAGTGTATGGTATAGAGTGTAGGTTATAGAGTGTAGAGTGTAGGGTATAGAGTGTAGGGTTTAGAGTGTAGGGTATAGAGTGTAGGGTATAGATTGTAGGGTATAGAGTGCAGAGTGTAGGGTATAGAGTGTAGGGTATAGAGTGTATGGTATAGAGTGTAGAGTGTAGGGTATAGAGTGTATATTGTAGGATAAAGAGTGTAGGGTATAGAGAGTATGGTGTAGAGTGTAGGGAATAGAGTGTAGAGTGTAGGGTATAGAGTGTAGAGTGTAGGGTATAGAGTGTAGGGTATAGAGTGTAGAATGTAGGGTATAAAGTGTAGAGAGTAGGGTAAAGAGTGCAGGGTATAGAGTGTAGGTTATAGAGTGTAGGGTATAGAGTGTAGAGTGTAGGGTGTAGAGTGTAGGGTATAGAGTGTAAGGTATAGAGTGTAGGGTATAAAGTGTATGTTATAGAGTGTAGGGTATAGAGTGTAGAGTGTAGGGTATAGAGTGTAGGGTATAGAGTGAAGGGTATAGATTGTAGGGTATAGAGTGTAGATTGTAGGGTATAGAGTCTAAGGTATAGAGTGTAGAGTGTAGGGTATAGAGTGTATAGTGTAGGGTAAAGAGTGTAGGGTATAAAGTGTATGGTATAGAGTGTAGGAAATAGAGTGTAGAGTGTAGGGTATAGAGTGTATGATATAGAGTGTAGGGTATAGAGTGTAGAGTGTAGGGTATAGAGTGTAGGGCATAGAGTGTAGGGTATAGAGTGTAGAATGTACGGTATAGAGTGTAGGGTATAGAGTATAGAGTGTAGGGTATAGAGTGTAGGTTATAGAGTGTAGGGTATAGAGTGTAAAGTGTAGAGTGTATGGTATAGAGTGTAGAGTGTAGGGTATAGAGTGTAGGGTATAGAGTGTATGGAATAGAGTGTAGGGTATAGAGTGTAGAGTGTAGGGTATAGAGTGTAGGGTATAGAGCGTAGGGTGTAGGGTATAGAGTGTAGGGTATAGAGTGTAGGGTATAGAGTTTAGAGTGTAGGGTATAGAGGGTATGGTATAGAGTGTAGGGTGTATGGTATAGAGTGCAGGGGATAGAGTGTAGAGTGTGAGGTATAGAGTGTAGGGTATAGAGTGTATGGTATAGAGTGTATGGTATAGATTGTAATGTATAGAGTGTAGGGTATAGAGTGTAGAGTGTAGGGTATAGAGTGTAGAGTGTAGGGTATAGAGTGTAGGGTATAGAGTGTATGATATAGAGTGTATGGTATAGATTGTAGGGTATAGAGTGTAGGGTATAGAGTGTAGAGTGTAGGGTATAGAGTGTAGAGTGTAGGGTATAGAGTGTAGGGTATAGAGTGCAGAGTGTAGGGTATAGAGTGTAGGGTATAGAGTGTAGGATATAGAGTGTATGGTATAGAGTGTAGGGTATAGAGTGTAGGGTATAGTGTGTAGAGTGTAGGGATTAGAGTGTAGAGTATAGAGAGTAGGGTATAGAGCGTAGGGTGTAGGGTATAGAGTGTAGGGTATAGAGTGTAGGGTATAAAGTGTAGAGTGTAGGGTATAGAGTGTATGGTATAGAGTGTAGGGTATAGAGTGTAGGGTATAGAGCGTAGGGTGTAGGGTATAGAGTGTAGGGTATAGAGTGTAGGGTATAAAGTGTAGAGTGTAGGGTATAGAGTGTATGGTATAGAGTGTAGGGTATAGCGTGTAGGGTATAGAGTGTAGGGTATAGAGTGTAGGGTATAGAGTGTAGGGGATAAAGTGTAGAGTGTAGGGTATAGAGTGTAGGGTATAGAGTGTAGGGTATAGAGTGTAAAGTGTAGAGTGTAGGGTGTTGAGTGTAGAGTGTAGGGTATAAAGTGTAGAGTGTAGGGTATAGAGTGTAGGGTATAGAGTGTATGGTATAGAGTGTAGGGTATATAGTGTAGGCTATAATGTGTAGAGTGTAGGGTATAGAGTGTAAGGTATAGAGGGTAGGGTATAGAGCGTATGGTGTAGAGTGTAGAGTGTAGGGTATAGAGTGTAGGGTATAGAGTGAATGGTATAGAGTGTAGGGTATAGAGTGTAAGCTATAAAGTGTAGGGTGAAGAGTGTAGGGTATAGAGTGTAGGGTATAGAGTGTAGGGTATAGAGTGTAGAGTGTAGGGTATAGAGTGTAGGGTTTAGAGAGTAGGGTATAGAGTGTAGAGTGTAGGGTATAGAGTGTAGAGTGTAGGGTATAGAGTGTAGGGTATAGAGTGTAGAGTGTAGGGTATAAAGTGTAGAGAGTAGGGTATAGAGTGTAGGGTCTAGAGTGTAGGTTATAGAGTGTAGGGTATAGAGTGTAGAGTGTAGGGTGTAGATTGTAGGTTATAGAGTGTAGAGTGTAGGGTATAAAGTGTAGAGAGTAGGGTATAGAGTGTAGGGTATAGAGTGTAGGTTATAGAGTGTAGGGTATAGAGTGTAGAGTGTAGGGTGTAGATTGTAGGTTATAGAGTGTAGAGTGTAGGGTATAAAGTGTAGAGAGTAGGGTATAGAGTGTAGGGTATAGATTGTAGGGTGTAGAGTGTAGGGTATAGAGTGTAGGGTATAAATTGTATGTTATAGAATGTAGGGTGTAGAGTGTAGGGTATAGAGTGTAGGGTATAGAGTGTAGGGTATAGAGTGTATGGTATAGAGTGTAGGGTATAGAGTGTAGGGTATAGAGTGTAGGGTTTAGAGTGTAGGGTATAGAGTGTAGGGTATAGATTGTAGGGTATAGAGTGCAGAGTGTAGGGTATAGAGTGTAGGGTATAGAGTGTATGGTATAGAGTGTAGAGTGTAGGGTATAGAGTGTATATTGTAGGGTAAAGAGTGTAGGGTATAGAGAGTATGGTATAGAGTGTAGGGAATAGAGTGTAGAGTGTAGGGTATAGAGTGTAGAGTGTAGGTTATAGAGTGTAGGGTATAGAGTGTAGAGTGTAGGGTGTAGAGTGTAGGGTATAGAGTGTAAGGTATAGAGTGTAGGGTATAAAGTGTATGTTATAGAGTGTAGGGTATAGAGTGTAGAGTGTAGGGTATAGAGTGTAGGGTATAGAGTGAAGGGTATAGATTGTAGGGTATAGAGTGTAGATTGTAGGGTATAGAGTCTAAGGTATAGAGTGTAGAGTGTAGGGTATAGAGTGTATAGTGTAGGGTAAAGAGTGTAGGGTATAAAGTGTATGGTATAGAGTGTAGGAAATAGAGTGTAGAGTGTAGGGTATAGAGTGTATGATATAGAGTGTAGGGTATAGAGTGTAGAGTGTAGGGTATAGAGTGTAGGGTATAGAGTGTAGGGTATAGAGTGTAGAATGTACGGTATAGAGTGTAGGGTATAGAGTATAGAGTGTAGGGTATAGAGTGCAGGTTATAGAGTGTAGGGTATAGAGTGTAAAGTGTAGAGTGTATGGTATAGAGTGTAGAGTGTAGGGTATAGAGTGTAGGGTATAGAGTGTATGGAATAGAGTGTAGGGTATAGAGTGTATAGTGTAGGGTATAGAGTGTAGGGTATAGAGCGTAGGGTGTAGGGTATAGAGTGTAGGGTATAGAGTGTAGGGTATAGAGTTTAGAGTGTAGGGTATAGAGGGTATGGTATAGAATGTAGGGTGTATGGTATAGATTGCAGGGGATAGAGTGTAGAGTGTGAGGTATAGAGTGTAGGGTATAGAGTGTATGGTATAGAGTGTATGGTATAGATTGTAATGTATAGAGTGTAGGGTATAGAGTGTAGAGTGTAGGGTATAGAGTGTAGAGTGTAGGGTATAGAGTGTAGGGTATAGAGTGTATGATATAGAGTGTATGGTATAGATTGTAGGGTATAGAGTGTAGGGTGTAGAGTGTAGAGTGTAGGGTATAGAGTGTAGAGTGTAGGGTATAGAGTGTAGGGTATAGAGTGCAGAGTGTAGGGTATAGAGTGTAGGGTATAGAGTGTAGAGTGTATGGTATAGAGTGTAGGGGATAGAGTGTATGGTATAGAGTGCATGGTATAGAGTGTAGGGTATAGAGTGTAGGGTATAGAGTGTAGAGTGTAGGGTATAGAGTGTAGGGTATAGAGTGTAGGGTATAGAGTGTAGGGTATAGAGTGTAGGGTGTAGAGTTTAGGGTATAGAGTGTAGCGCGTAGGGTATAGAGTGTATGGTATAGAGTGTAGAGTGTAGGGTATAGAGTGTATGGTATAGAGTGTAGGGTGTAGAATGTATGTTATAGAGTGTAGGGTATAGAGTGTATGGTATGGAGATTAGAGTGTAGGGCATAGAGTGTATGGTATAGAGTGTATGGTATAGAGTGTAGGGTATAGAGTGTAGAGTGTAGGGTATAGAGTGTATGGTATAGAGTGTAGGGTATAGAGTGTAGAGTGTAGGGTATAGAGTGTAGGGTATAGAGTGTAGGGTATAGCGTGTAGGGTATAGAGTGTAGGGTATAGAGTGTATGGTATAGAGTGTAGGGTGTAGAATGTATGTTATAGAGTGTAGGGTATAGAGTGTATGGTATGGAGATTAGAGTGTAGGGCATAGAGTGTAGGGTATAGATTGTATGGTATAGAGTGTAGGGTATAGAGTGTAGAGTGTAGGGTATAGAGTGTAGGGTATAGAGTGTAGGGTGTAGAGTGTATGGTATAGAGTGTAGGGTATAGTGTGTAGAGAGAAGGGTATAGAGTGTAGGGTATAGAGTGTAGGGTATAGAGTGTATGTTGTAGAGTGTAGAGTATAGAGTGTAGAGTGTAGGGTATAGAGTGCAGAGTGTAGGGTATAGAGTATAGGGTATAGAGTGTAGGGTATAGAGTGTAGAGTGTAGGGTATAGAGTGTATGGTATAAAGTGTAGGGTATAGAGTGTAGGGTATAGAGTATAGAGTATAGAGTGTAGGGTATAGAGTGTAGAGTGTAGCGTATAGAGTGTAGGGTGTAGAGTGTAGGGTATAGAGTGTAGGGTATAGTGTGTATGGTATAGAGCGTAGGGTATAGAGTGTAGAGTGTAGGGTATAGAGTGTAGGGTATAGAGTGTAGAGTGTAGGGTATAGAGTGTAGGGTATATAGTGTAGAGTGTATGGTATAGAGTGTAGGGTATAGAGTGTAGGGTTTAGAGTGTAGAATGTAGGGTGTAGAGTGTAGGGTATAGAGTGTAAGGTATAGAGTGTAGGATATAGAGTGTATGTTATAGAGTGTAGGGCATAGAGTGTAGGGTATAGAGTGTATGGTATAGAGTGTAGGGTATAGAGTGTAGGGTATAGAGTGTAGGGTATAGATTGTAGGGTATAGAGTGTAGAGTGTAGGGTATAGAGTGTAGGGTATAGAGTGTATGGTATAGAGTGTAGAGTGTAGGGTATAGAGTGTATAGTGTAGGTTATAGAGTGTAGGGTATAGAGTAAAGGGTATAGAGTGTATGGTATAAAGTGTAGGGAATAGAGTGTAGAGTGTAGGGTATAGAGTGTATAGTGTAGGTTATAGAGTGTAGGGTATAGAGTAAAGGGTATAGAGTGTATGGTATAGAGTGTAGAGAATAGAGTGTAGAGTGTAGGGCATAGTGTGTATGGTATAGAGTGTAGGGTATAGAGTGTAGAGTGTAGGGTATAGAGTGTAGGGTATAGAGTGCAGAGTGTAGGGTATAGAGTGTAGGGTATAGAGTGTAGAGTGTATGGTATAGAGTGTAGGGGATAGAGTGTATGGTATAGAGTGCATGGTATAGAGTGTAGGGTATAGAGTGTAGGGTATAGAGTGTAGAGTGTAGGGTATAGAGTGTAGGGTATAGAGTGTAGGGTATAGAGTGTAGGGTATAGAGTGTAGGGTGTAGAGTTTAGGGTATAGAGTGTAGCGTGTAGGGTATAGAGTGTATGGTATAGAGTGTAGAGTGTAGGGTATAGAGTGTATGGTATAGAGTGTAGGGTGTAGAATGTATGTTATAGAGTGTAGGGTATAGAGTGTATGGTATGGAGATTAGAGTGTAGGGCATAGAGTGTATGGTATAGAGTGTATGGTATAGAGTGTAGAATGTAGGGTATAGAGTGTATGTTATAGAGTGTAGGGTATAGAGTGTAGAGTGTAGGGTATAGAGTGTAGGGTATAGAGTGTAGGGTATAGCGTGTAGGGTATAGAGTGTAGGGTATAGAGTGTAGGGTATAAAGTGTAGAGTGTAGGGTATAGAGTGTATGGTATAGAGTGTAGAGTGTATGGTATAGAGTGTATGGTATAGAGTGTAGGGTGTAGAATGTATGTTATAGAGTGTAGGGTATAGAGTGTATGGTATGGAGATTAGAGTGTAGGGCATAGAGTGTAGGGTATAGAGTGTATGGTATAGAGTGTAGGGTATAGAGTGTAGAGTGTAGGGTATAGATTGTATGGTATAGAGTGTAGGGTATAGAGTGTAGAGTGTAGGGTATAGAGTGTAGGGTATAGAGTGTAGGGTGTAGAGTGTATGGTATAGAGTGTAGGGTATAGTGTGTAGAGTGAAGGGTATAGAGTGTAGGGTATAGAGTGTAGGGTATAGAGTGTATGTTGTAGAGTGTAGAGTATAGAGTGTAGAGTGTAGGGTATAGAGTGCAGAGTGTAGGGTATAGAGTATAGGGTATAGAGTTTAGGTTATAGAGTGTAGAGTGTAGGGTATAGAGTGTATGGTATAAAGTGTAGGGTATAGAGTGTAGGGTATAGAGTATAGAGTATAGAGTGTAGGGTATAGAGTGTAGAGTGTAGCGTATAGAGTGTAGGGTGTAGAGTGTAGGGTATAGAGTGTAGGGTATAGTGTGTATGGTATAGAGCGTAGGGTATAGAGTGTAGAGTGTAGGGTATAGAGTGTAGGGTATAGAGTGTAGAGTGTAGGGTATAGATTGTAGGGTATATAGTGTAGAGTGTATGGTATAGAGTGTAGGGTATAGAGTGTAGGGTATAGAGTGTAGAATGTAGGGTGTAGAGTGTAGGGTATAGAGTGTAAGGTATAGAGTGTAGGATATAGAGTGTATGTTATAGAGTGTAGGGCATAGAGTGGAGGGTATAGAGTGTATGGTATAGAGTGTAGGGTATAGAGTGTAGGGTATAGAGTGTAGGGTATAGAGTGTATGGTATAGAGTGTAGAGTGTAGGGTATAGAGTGTATAGTGTAGGTTATAGAGTGTAGGGTATAGAGTAAAGGGTATAGAGTGTATGGTATAAAGTGTAGGGAATAGAGTGTAGAGTGTAGGGTATAGAGTGTATAGTGTAGGTTATAGAGTGTAGGGTATAGAGTAAAGGGTATAGAGTGTATGGTATAGAGTGTAGGGAATAGAGTGTAGAGTGTAGGGCATAGTGTGTATGGTATAGAGTGTAGGATATAGAGTGTAGAGTGTAGGGTATAGAGTGTAGGGTATAGAGTGTAGGGCATAGATTGTAGGGTATAGAGTGTAGAGTGTAGGGTATACAGTGTAGGGTATAGAGTGTAGGGTATAGAGTGTAGGGTATAGAGTGTAGAGTGTAGGGATTAAAGTGTAGGGTATATAATGTAGGGTATAGAGTGTAGAGTGTAGGGTATAGAGTGTAGGGTATAGAGTGTAGGCTATAGAGTGTAGGGTATAGAGTGTAAACTGTAGAGTGTAGGGTATAGAGTGTAGAGTGTATGGTATAGAGTGTAGGGTATAGAGTGTATGGAATAGAGGGTAGGGTATAGAGTGTAGGGTATAGAGCGTAGGGTGTAGGGTATAGAGTGTAGGGTATAGAGTGTAGGGTATAGAGTGTAGAGTGTAGGGTATAGAGTCTATGGTATAGAGTGTAGGGTGTAGAGTGTAGGGTATAGAGTGTAGAGTGTAGGGTATAGAGTGTAGGGTATAGAGTGTATGGTATACAGTGTAGAGTGTAGGGTATAGAGTGTATAGTGTAGGGTATAGAGTGTCGGGTATAGAGTGTAGGGTATAGAGTGTATGGCATAGAGTGTAGTCTATAGAGTGTAGAGTGTAGGGTATAGAGTGGAGGGTATGGAGTGTAGGGTATAGCGTGTAGGGTATAGAGTGTAGGGTATAGACTGTAGGGTATAGAGTGTAGAGTGTAGGGTATAGAGTGTAGGGTATAGAGTGTAGGGTATAGAGTGTAGAGTATAGAGTGTAGGGTATAGAGTGTAGGGTGTAGAGTGTAGGGTATAGAGTGTAGGGTATAGAGTGTAGAGTGTAGGGTATAGAGTGTATGGTATAGAGTGTAGGGTATAGAGTGTAGAGTGTAGGGTATAGAGTGTATAGTATAGAGTGTAGGGTACAGAGTGTAGAGTGTAGGGTCTAGAGTGTAGGGTGTAGAGTGTAGGGTGTAGGGTTTAAAGTGTGGGGTATAGAGTGTAGAGTGTAGGGTATAGAGTGTAGGGTATAGAGTATATGGTATAGAGTGTAGGGTATAGAGTGTAGGGTATAGCGTGTAGGGTATAGAGTGTAGAGTGTAGGGTATAGAGTGTAGGGTATAGAGTGTAGGGTATAGAGTGTAGAATGTACGGTATAGAGTGTAGGGTATAGAGTATAACGTGTAGGGTATAGAGTGTAGGGTATAGAGTGTAGGGTATAGAGTGTAAAGTGTAGAGTGTATGGTATAGAGTGTAGAGTGTAGGGTATAGAGTGTAGGGTATAGAGTGTATGGAATAGAGTGTAGGGTATAGAGTGTAGAGTGTAGGGTATAGAGTGTAGGGTATAGAGTGTAGGGTGTAGAGTGTATGGTATAGAGTGTAGGGTATAGTGTGTAGAGTGAAGGGTATAGAGTGTAGGGTATAGAGTGTAGGGTATAGAGTGTATGTTGTAGAGTGTAGAGTATAGAGTGTAGAGTGTAGGGTATAGAGTGCAGAGTGTAGGGTATAGAGTATAGGGTATAGAGTTTAGGGTATAGAGTGTAGAGTGTAGGGTATAGAGTGTATGGTATAAAGTGTAGGGTATAGAGTGTAGGGTATAGAGTATAGAGTGTAGGGTATAGAGTGTAGAGTGTAGCGTATAGAGTGTAGGGTGTAGAGTGTAGGGTATAGAGTGTAGGGTATAGTGTGTATGGTATAGAGCGTAGGATATAGAGTGTAGAGTGTAGGGTATAGAGTGTAGGGTATAGAGTGTAGAGTGTAGGGTATAGAGTGTAGGGTATATAGTGTAGAGTGTATGGTATAGAGTGTAGGGTATAGAGTGTAGGGTATTGAGTGTAGAATGTAGGGTGTAGAGTGTAGGGTATAGAGTGCTTACACTCTATACCCTACACTCTACACCCTACATTCTACAGTATAGAGTGTAGGATATAGAGTGTATGTTATAGAGTGTAGGGCATAGAGTGTAGGGTATAGAGTGTATGGTATAGAGTGTAGGGTATAGAGTGTAGGGTATAGAGTGTAGGGTATAGATTGTAGGGTATAGAGTGTAGAGTGTAGGGTATAGAGTGTAGGGTATAGAGTGTATGGTATAGAGTGTAGAGTGTAGGGTATAGAGTGTATAGTGTAGGTTATAGAGTGTAGGGTATAGAGTGTAGGGTATAGAGTGTAGGGTATAGATTGTAGGGTATAGAGTGTAGAGTGTAGGGTATAGAGTGTATGGTATAAAGTGTAGGGAATAGAGTGTAGAGTGTAGGGTATAGAGTGTATAGTGTAGGTTATAGAGTGTAGGGTATAGAGTAAAGGGTATAGAGTGTATGGTATAGAGTGTAGGGAATAGAGTGTAGAGTGTAGGGCATAGTGTGTATGGTATAGAGTGTAGGATATAGAGTGTAGAGTGTAGGGTATAGAGTGTAGGGTATAGAGTGTAGGGCATAGATTGTAGGGTATAGAGTGTAGAGTGTAGGGTATACAGTGTAGGGTATAGAGTGTAGGGTATAGAGTGTAGGGTATAGAGTGTAGAGTGTAGGGATTAAAGTGTAGGGTATATAATGTAGGGTATAGAGTGTAGAGTGTAGGGTATAGAGTGTAGTGTATAGAGTGTAGGCTATAGAGTGTAGGGTATAGAGTGTAAACTGTAGAGTGTAGGGTATAGAGTGTAGAGTGTATGGTATAGAGTGTAGGGTATAGAGTGTATGGAATAGAGGGTAGGGTATAGAGTGTAGGGTATAGAGCGTAGGGTGTAGGGTATAGAGTGTAGGGTATAGAGTGTAGGGTATAGAGTGTAGAGTGTAGGGTATAGAGTCTATGGTATAGAGTGTAGGGTGTAGAGTGTAGGGTATAGAGTGTAGAGTGTAGGGTATAGAGTGTAGGGTATAGAGTGTATGGTATACAGTGTAGAGTGTAGGGTATAGAGTGTATAGTGTAGGGTATAGAGTGTCGGGTATAGAGTGTAGGGTATAGAGTGTATGGCATAGAGTGTAGTCTATAGAGTGTAGAGTGTAGGGTATAGAGTGGAGGGTATGGAGTGTAGGGTATAGCGTGTAGGGTATAGAGTGTAGGGTATAGAGTGTAGGGTATAGAGTGTAGAGTGTAGGGTATAGAGTGTAGGGTATAGAGTGTAGGGTATAGAGTGTAGAGTATAGAGTGTAGGGTATAGAGTGTAGGGTGTAGAGTGTAGGGTATAGAGTGTAGGGTATAGAGTGTAGAGTGTAGGGTATAGAGTGTATAGTATAAAGTGTAGGGTACAGAGTGTAGAGTGTAGTGTCTAGAGTCTATGGTATAGAGTGTAGGGTGTAGAGTGTAGGGTATAGAGTGTAGAGTGTAGGGTATAGAGTGTAGGGTATAGAGTGTATGGTATACAGTGTAGAGTGTAGGGTATAGAGTGTATAGTGTAGGGTATAGAGTGTCGGGTATAGAGTGTAGGGTATAGAGTGTATGGCATAGAGTGTAGTCTATAGAGTGTAGAGTGTAGGGTATAGAGTGGAGGGTATGGAGTGTAGGGTATAGCGTGTAGGGTATAGAGTGTAGGGTATAGAGTGTAGGGTATAGAGTGTAGAGTGTAGGGTATAGAGTGTAGGGTATAGAGTGTAGGGTATAGAGTGTAGAGTATAGAGTGTAGGGTATAGAGTGTAGGGTGTAGAGTGTAGGGTATAGAGTGTAGGGTATAGAGTGTAGAGTGTAGGGTATAGAGTGTATGGTATAGAGTGTAGGGTATAGAGTGTAGAGTGTAGGGTATAGAGTGTATGGTATAGAGTGTAGGGTGTAGAGTGTAGGGTATAGAGTGTAGAGTGTAGGGTATAGAGTGTAGGGTATAGAGTGTATGGTATACAGTGTAGAGTGTAGGGTATAGAGTGTATAGTGTAGGGTATAGAGTGTCGGGTATAGAGTGTAGGGTATAGAGTGTATGGCATAGAGTGTAGTCTATAGAGTGTAGAGTGTAGGGTATAGAGTGGAGGGTATGGAGTGTAGGGTATAGCGTGTAGGGTATAGAGTGTAGGGTATAGAGTGTAGGGTATAGAGTGTAGAGTGTAGGGTATAGAGTGTAGGGTATAGAGTGTAGGGTATAGAGTGTAGAGTATAGAGTGTAGGGTATAGAGTGTAGGGTGTAGAGTGTAGGGTATAGAGTGTAGGGTATAGAGTGTAGAGTGTAGGGTATAGAGTGTATGGTATAGAGTGTAGGGTATAGAGTGTAGAGTGTAGGGTATAGAGTGTATAGTATAGAGTGTAGGGTACAGAGTGTAGAGTGTAGGGTCTAGAGTGTAGGGTATAGAGTATATGGTATAGAGTGTAGGGTATAGAGTGTAGGGTATAGCGTGTAGGGTATAGAGTGTAGAGTGTAAGGTATAGAGTGTAGGGTATAGAGTGTAGGGTATAGAGTGTAGAATGTACGGTACAGAGTGTAGGGTATAGAGTATAACGTGTAGGGTATAGAGTGTAGGGTATAGAGTGTAGGGTATAGAGTGTAAAGTGTAGAGTGTATGGTATAGAGTGTAGAGTGTAGGGTATAGAGTGTAGGGTATAGAGTGTATGGAATAGAGTGTAGGGTATAGAGTGTAGAGTGTAGGGTATAGAGTGTAGGGTATAGAGTGTAGGGTGTAGAGTGTATGGTATAGAGTGTAGGGTATAGTGTGTAGAGTGAAGGGTATAGAGTGTAGGGTATAGAGTGTAGGGTATAGAGTGTATGTTGTAGAGTGTAGAGTATAGAGTGTAGAGTGTAGGGTATAGAGTGCAGAGTGTAGGGTATAGAGTATAGGGTATAGAGTTTAGGGTATAGAGTGTAGAGTGTAGGGTATAGAGTGTATGGTATAAAGTGTAGGGTATAGAGTGTAGGGTATAGAGTATAGAGTGTAGGGTATAGAGTGTAGAGTGTAGCGTATAGAGTGTAGGGTGTAGAGTGTAGGGTATAGAGTGTAGGGTATAGTGTGTATGGTATAGAGCGTAGGGTATAGAGTGTAGAGTGTAGGGTATAGAGTGTAGGGTATAGAGTGTAGAGTGTAGGGTATAGAGTGTAGGGTATATAGTGTAGAGTGTATGGTATAGAGTGTAGGGTATAGAGTGTAGGGTATTGAGTGTAGAATGTAGGGTGTAGAGTGTAGGGTATAGAGTGTAAGGTATAGAGTGTAGGATATAGAGTGTATGTTATAGAGTGTAGGGCATAGAGTGTAGGGTATAGAGTGTATGGTATAGAGTGTAGGGTATAGAGTGTAGGGTATAGAGTGTAGGGTATAGATTGTAGGGTATAGAGTGTAGAGTGTAGGGTATAGAGTGTAGGGTATAGAGTGTATGGTATAGAGTGTAGAGTGTAGGGTATAGAGTGTATAGTGTAGGTTATAGAGTGTAGGGTATAGAGTAAAGGGTATAGAGTGTATGGTATAAAGTGTAGGGAATAGAGTGTAGAGTGTAGGGTATAGAGTGTATAGTGTAGGTTATAGAGTGTAGGGTATAGAGTAAAGGGTATAGAGTGTATGGTATAGAGTGTAGGGAATAGAGTGTAGAGTGTAGGGCATAGTGTGTATGGTATAGAGTGTAGGATATAGAGTGTAGAGTGTAGGGTATAGAGTGTAGGGTATAGAGTGTAGGGCATAGATTGTAGGGTATAGAGTGTAGAGTGTAGGGTATACAGTGTAGGGTATAGAGTGTAGGGTATAGAGTGTAGGGTATAGAGTGTAGAGTGTAGGGATTAAAGTGTAGGGTATATTATGTAGGGTTTAGAGTGTAGAGTGTAGGGTATAGAGTGTAGTGTATAGAGTGTAAACTGTAGAGTGTAGGGTATAGAGTGTAGAGTGTATGGTATAGAGTGTAGGGTATAGAGTGTATGGAATAGAGGGTAGGGTATAGAGTGTAGGGTATAGAGCGTAGGGTGTAGGGTATAGAGTGTAGGGTATAGAGTGTAGGGTATAGAGTGTAGAGTGTAGGGTATAGAGTCTATGGTATAGAGTGTAGGGTGTAGAGTGTAGGGTATAGAGTGTAGAGTGTAGGGTATAGAGTGTAGGGTATAGAGTGTATGGTATACAGTGTAGAGTGTAGGGTATAGAGTGTATAGTGTAGGGTATAGAGTGTCGGGTATAGAGTGTAGGGTATAGAGTGTATGGCATAGAGTGTAGTCTATAGAGTGTAGAGTGTAGGGTATAGAGTGGAGGGTATGGAGTGTAGGGTATAGCGTGTAGGGTATAGAGTGTAGGGTATAGAGTGTAGGGTATAGAGTGTAGAGTGTAGGGTATAGAGTGTAGGGTATAGAGTGTAGGGTATAGAGTGTAGAGTATAGAGTGTAGGGTATAGAGTGTAGGGTGTAGAGTGTAGGGTATAGAGTGTAGGGTATAGAGTGTAGAGTGTAGGGTATAGAGTGTATAGTATAGAGTGTAGGGTACAGAGTGTAGAGTGTAGGGTCTAGAGTGTAGGGTGTAGAGTGTAGGGTGTAGGGTTTAAAGTGTGGGGTATAGAGTGTAGAGTGTAGGGTATAGAGTGTAGGGTATAGAGTATATGGTATAGAGTGTAGGGTATAGAGTGTAGGGTATAGCGTGTAGGGTATAGAGTGTAGAGTGTAGGGTATAGAGTGTAGGGTATAGAGTGTAGGGTATAGAGTGTAGAATGTACGGTATAGAGTGTAGGGTATAGAGTGTAAAGTGTAGAGTGTATGGTATAGAGTGTAGAGTGTAGGGTATAGAGTGTAGGGTATAGAGTGTATGGAATAGAGTGTAGGGTATAGAGTGTAGAGTGTAGGGTATAGAGTGTAGGGTATAGAGCGTAGGGTGTAGGGTATAGAGTGTAGGGTATAGAGTGTAGGGTATAGAGTTTAGAGTGTAGGATATAGAGGGTATGGCATAGAGTGTAGGGTGTATGGTATAGAGTGCAGGGGATAGAGTGTAGAGTGTGAGGTATAGAGTGTAGGGTATAGAGTGTATTGCATAGAGTGTATGGTATAGATTGTAATGTATAGAGTGTAGGGTATAGAGTGTAGAGTGTAGGGTATAGAGTGTAGAGTGTAGGGTATAAAGTGTAGGGTATAGAGTGTATGATATAGAGTGTATGGTATAGATTGTAGGGTATAGAGTGTAGGGTATAGAGTGTAGAGTGTAGGGTATAGAGTATAGAGTGTAGGGTATAGAGTGTAGGGTATAGAATGCAGAGTGTAGGGTATAGAGTGTAGGGTATAGAGTGTAGAGTGTATGGTATAGAGTGTAGGGGATAGAGTGTATGGTATACAGTGCATGGTATAGAGTGTAGGGTATAGAGTGTAGGGTATAGAGTGTAGGGTATAGAGTGTAGGGTATAGAGTGTAGGGTGTAGAGTTTAGGGTATAGAGTGTAGCGTGTAGGGTATAGAGTGTATGGTATAGAGTGTAGAGTGTAGGGTATAGAGTGTATGGTATAGAGTGTAGGGTGTAGAATGTATGTTATAGAGTGTAGGGTATAGAGTGTATGGTATGGAGATTAGAGTGTAGGGCATAGAGTGTATGGTATATAGTGTATGGTATAGAGTGTAGGGTATAGAGTGTAGAGTGTAGGGTATAGAGTGTATGGTATAGAGTGTAGGGTATATAGTGTAGAGTGTAGGGTATAGAGTGTAGGGTATAGAGTGTAGGGTATAGCGTGTAGGGTATAGAGTGTAGGGTATAGAGTGTAGGGTATAGAGTGTAGGGTATAAAGTGTAGAGTGTAGGGTATAGAGTGTATGGTATAGAGTGTAGAGTGTATGGTATAGAGTGTATGTTATAGAGTGTAGGGTATAGAGTGTATGGTATGGAGATTAGAGTGTAGGGCATAGAGTGTATGTTATAGAGTGTATGGTATAGAGTGTAGGGTATAGAGTGTAGAGTGTAGGGTATAGATTGTATGGTATAGAGTGTAGGGTATAGAGTGTAGAGTGTAGGGTATAGAGTGTAGGGTATAGAGTGTAGGGTGTAGAGTGTATGGTATAGAGTGTAGGGTATAGTGTGTAGAATGAAGGGTATAGAGTGTAGGGTATAGAGTGTAGGGTATAGAGTGTATGTTGTAGAGTGTAGAGTATAGAGTGTAGAGTGTAGGGTATAGAGTGTAGGGTATAGAGTGTATGGTATAGAGTGTAGAGTGTAGGGTATAGAGTGTATAGTGTAGGTTATAGAGTGTAGGGTATAGAGTAAAGGGTATAGAGTGTATGGTATAAAGTGTAGGGAATAGAGTGTAGAGTGTAGGGTATAGAGTGTATAGTGTAGGTTATAGAGTGTAGGGTATAGAGTAAAGGGTATAGAGTGTATGGTATAGAGTGTAGGGAATAGAGTGTAGAGTGTAGGGCATAGTGTGTATGGTATAGAGTGTAGGGTATAGAGTGTAGAGTGTAGGGTATAGAGTGTAGGGTATGTTGTGTAGGGCATAGATTGTAGGGTATAGAGTGTAGAGTGTAGTGTATACAGTGTAGGGTATAGAGTGTAGGGTATAGAGTGTAGGGTATAGAGTGTAGAGTGTAGGGATTAAAGTGTAGTGTATATAATGTAGGGTATAGAGTGTAGAGTGTAGGGTATAGAGTGTAGGGTATAGAGTGTAGGCTATAGAGTGTAGGGTATAGAGTGTAAACTGTAGAGTGTAGGGTATAGAGTGTAGAGTGTATGGTATAGAGTGTAGGGTATAGAGTGTATGGAATAGAGGGTAGGGTATAGAGTGTAGAGTGTAGGGTATAGAGTGTAGGATATAGAGCGTAGGGTGTAGGGTATAGAGTGTAGGGTATAGAGTGTAGGGTATAGAGTGTAGAGTGTAGGGTATAGAGTGTATGGTATAGAGTGTAGGGTGAAGAGTGTAGGGTATAGAGTGTAGAGTGTAGGGTATAGAGTGTAGGGTATAGAGTGTATGGTATTCAGTGTAGAGTGTAGGGTATAGAGTGTATAGTGTAGGGTATAGAGTGTCGGGTATAGAGTGTAGGGTATAGAGTGTATGGCATAGAGTGTAGTCTATAGAGTGTAGAGTGTAGGGTATAGAGTGGAGGGTATGAGTGTAGGGTATAGCGTGTAGGGTATAGAGTGTAGGGTATAGAGTGTAGGTATAGAGTGTAGAGTGTAGGGTATAGAGTGTAGGGTATAGAGTGTAGGGTATAGAGTGTAGAGTATAGAGTGTAGGGTATAGAGTGTAGGGTGTAGAGTGTAGGGTATAGAGTGTAGGGTATAGAGTGTAGAGTGTAGGGTATAGAGTGTATGGTATAGAGTGTAGGGTATAGAGTGTAGAGTGTAGGGTATAGAGTGTATAGTATAGAGTGTAGGGTACAGAGTGTAGAGTGTAGGGTCTAGAGTGTAGGGTGTAGAGTGTAGGGTGTAGGGTTTAAAGTGTGGGGTATAGAGTGTAGAGTGTAGGGTATAGAGTGTAGGGTATAGAGTATATGGTATAGAGTGTAGGGTATAGAGTGTAGGGTATAGCGTGTAGGGTATAGAGTGTAGAGTGTAGGGTATAGAGTGTAGGGTATAGAGTGTAGGGTATAGAGTGTAGAATGTACGGTATAGAGTGTAGGGTATAGAGTATAACGTGTAGGGTATAGAGTGTAGGGTATAGAGTGTAGGGTATAGAGTGTAAAGTGTAGAGTGTATGGTATAGAGTGTAGAGTGTAGGGTATAGAGTGTAGGGTATAGAGTGTATGGAATAGAGTGTAGGGTATAGAGTGTAGAGTGTAGGGTATAGAGTGTAGGGTATAGAGCGTAGGGTGTAGGGTATAGAGTGTAGGGTATAGAGTGTAGGGTATAGAGTTTAGAGTGTAGGGTATAGAGGGTATGGCATAGAGTGTAGGGTGTATGGTATAGAGTGCAGGGGATAGAGTGTAGAGTGTGAGGTATAGAGTGTAGGGTATAGAGTGTATGGCATAGAGTGTATGGTATATATTGTAATGTATAGAGTGTAGGGTATAGAGTGTAGAGTGTAGGGTATAGAGTGTAGAGTGTAGGGTATAAAGTGTAGGGTATAGAGTGTATGATATAGAGTGTATGGTATAGATTGTAGGGTATAGAGTGTAGGGTATAGAGTGTAGAGTGTAGGGTATAGAGTATAGAGTGTAGGGTATAGAGTGTAGGGTATAGAATGCAGAGTGTAGGGTATAGAGTGTAGGGTATAGAGTGTAGAGTGTATGGTATAGAGTGTAGGGGATAGAGTGTATGGTATAGAGTGCATGGTATAGAGTGTAGGGTATAGAGTGTAGGGTATAGAGTGTAGGGTATAGAGTGTAGGGTATAGAGTGTAGGGTATAGAGTGTAGGGTGTAGAGTTTAGGGTATAGAGTGTAGCGTGTAGGGTATAGAGTGTATGGTATAGAGTGTAGAGTGTAGGGTATAGAGTGTATGGTATAGAGTGTAGGGTGTAGAATGTATGTTATAGAGTGTAGGGTATAGAGTGTATGGTATGGAGATTAGAGTGTGAGGTATAGAGTGTAGGGTATAGAGTGTATGGCATAGAGTGTATGGTATATATTGTAATGTATAGAGTGTAGGGTATAGAGTGTAGAGTGTAGGGTATAGAGTGTATGGTATAGAGTGTAGGGTATAGAGTGTAGAGTGTAGGGTATAGAGTGTAGGGTATAGAGTGTAGGGTATAGCGTGTAGGGTATAGAGTGTAGGGTATAGAGTGTAGGGTATAAAGTGTAGAGTGTAGGGTATAGAGTGTATGGTATAGAGTGTAGAGTGTATGGTATAGAGTGTATGTTATAGAGTGTAGGGTATAGAGTGTATGGTATGGAGATTAGAGTGTAGGGCATAGAGTGTATGGTATAGAGTGTATGGTATAGAGTGTAGGGTATAGAGTGTAGAGTGTAGGGTATAGATTGTATGGTATAGAGTGTAGGGTGTAGAGTGTAGGGTATAGAGTGTAGGGTATAGAGTGTAGGGTGTAGAGTGTATGGTATAGAGTGTAGGGTATAGTGTGTAGAATGAAGGGTATAGAGTGTAGGGTATAGAGTGTAGGGTATAGAGTGTATGTTGTAGAGTGTAGAGTATAGAGTGTAGAGTGTAGGGTATAGAGTGTAGGGTATAGAGTGTATGGTATAGAGTGTAGAGTGTAGGGTATAGAGTGTATAGTGTAGGTTATAGAGTGTAGGGTATAGAGTAAAGGGTATAGAGTGTATGGTATAAAGTGTAGGGAATAGAGTGTAGAGTGTAGGGTATAGAGTGTATAGTGTAGGTTATAGAGTGTAGGGTATAGAGTAAAGGGTATAGCGTGTATGGTATAGAGTGTAGGGAATAGAGTGTAGAGTGTAGGGCATAGTGTGTATGGTATAGAGTGTAGGGTATAGAGTGTAGAGTGTAGGGTATAGAGTGTAGGGTATATTGTGTAGGACATAGATTGTAGGGTATAGAGTGTAGAGTGTAGGGTATACAGTGTAGGGTATAGAGTGTAGGGTATAGAGTGTAGGGTATAGAGTGTAGAGTGTAGGGATTAAAGTGTAGGGTATATAATGTAGGGTATAGAGTGTAGAGTGTAGGGTATAGAGTGTAGGGTATAGAGTGTAGGCTATAGAGTGTAGGGTATAGAGTGTAAACTGTAGAGTGTAGGGTATAGAGTGTAGAGTGTATGGTATAGAGTGTAGGGTATAGAGTGTATGGAATAGAGGGTAGGGTATAGAGTGTAGAGTGTAGGGTATAGAGTGTAGGATATAGAGCGTAGGGTGTAGGGTATAGAGTGTAGGGTATAGAGTGTAGGGTATAGAGTGTAGAGTGTAGGGTATAGAGTGTATGGTATAGAGTGTAGGGTGAAGAGTGTAGGGTATAGAGTGTAGAGTGTAGGGTATAGAGTGTAGGGTATAGAGTGTATGGTATACAGTGTAGAGTGTAGGGTATAGAGTGTATAGTGTAGGGTATAGAGTGTCGGGTATAGAGTGTAGGGTATAGAGTGTATGGCATAGAGTGTAGTCTATAGAGTGTAGAGTGTAGGGTATAGAGTGGAGGGTATGAGTGTAGGGTATAGCGTGTAGGGTATAGAGTGTAGGGTATAGAGTGTAGGTATAGAGTGTAGAGTGTAGGGTATAGAGTGTAGGGTATAGAGTGTAGGGTATAGAGTGTAGAGTATAGAGTGTAGGGTATAGAGTGTAGGGTGTAGAGTGTAGGGTATAGAGTGTAGGGTATAGAGTGTAGAGTGTAGGGTATAGAATGTATGGTATAGAGTGTAGGGTATAGAGTGTAGAGTGTAGGGTATAGAGTGTATAGTATAGAGTGTAGGGTACAGAGTGTAGAGTGTAGGGTCTAGAGTGTAGGGTGTAGAGTGTAGGGTGTAGGGTTTAAAGTGTGGGGTATAGAGTGTAGGATATAGAGTGTAGAGTGTAGGGTATAGAGTGTAGGGTATAGAGTATATGGTATAGAGTGTAGGGTATAGAGTGTAGGTTATAGCGTGTAGGGTATAGAGTGTAGAGTGTAGGGTATAGAGTGTAGGGTATAGAGTGTAGGGTATAGAGTGTAGAATGTACGGTATAGAGTGTAGGGTATAGAGTATAACGTGTAGGGTATAGAATGTAGGGTATAGAGTGTAGGGTATAGAGTGTAAAGTGTAGAGTGTATGGTATAGAGTGTAGAGTGTAGGGTATAGAGTGTAGGGTATAGAGTGTATGGAATAGAGTGTAGGGTATAGAGTGTAGAGTGTAGGGTATAGAGTGTAGGGTATAGAGCGTAGGGTGTAGGGTATAGAGTGTAGGGTATAGAGTGTAGGGTATAGAGTGTAGGGTATAGAGTTTAGAGTGTAGGGTATAGAGGGTATGGCATAGAGTGTAGGGTGTATGGTATAGAGTGCAGGGGATAGAGTGTAGAGTGTGAGGTATAGAGTGTAGGGTATAGAGTGTATGGCATAGAGTGTATGGTATAGATTGTAATGTATAGAGTGTAGGGTATAGAGTGTAGAGTGTAGGGTATAGAGTGTAGAGTGTAGGGTATAAAGTGTAGGGTATAGAGTGTATGATATAGAGTGTATGGTATAGATTGTAGGGTATAGAGTGTAGGGTATAGAGTGTAGAGTGTAGGGTATAGAGTACAGAGTGTAGGGTATAGAGTGTAGTGTATAGAATGCAGAGTGTAGGGTATAGAGTGTAGGGTATAGAGTGTAGAGTGTATGGTATAGAGTGTAGGGGATAGAGTGTATGGTATAGAGTGCATGGTATAGAGTGTAGGGTATAGAGTGTAGGGTATAGAGTGTAGGGTATAGAGTGTAGGGTATAGAGTGTAGGGTGTAGAGTTTAGGGTATAGAGTGTAGCGTGTAGGGTATAGAGTGTATGGTATAGAGTGTAGAGTGTAGGGTATAGAGTGTATGGTATAGAGTGTAGGGTGTAGAATGTATGTTATAGAGTGTAGGGTATAGAGTGTATGGTATGGAGATTAGAGTGTAGGGCATAGAGTGTATGGTATAGAGTGTATGGTATAGAGTGTAGGGTATAGAGTGTAGAGTATAAGGTATAGAGTGTATGGTATAGAGTGTAGGGTATAGAGTGTAGAGTATAGGGTATAGAGTGTAGGGTATAGAGTGTAGGGTATAGCGTGTAGGGTATAGAGTGTAGGGTATAGAGTGTAGGGTATAGAGTGTAGAGTGTATGGTATAGAGTGTATGTTATAGAGTGTAGGGTATAGAGTGTATGGTATGGAGATTAGAGTGTAGGGCATAGAGTGTATGGTATAGAGTGTATGGTATAGAGTGTAGGGTATAGAGTGTAGAGTGTAGGGTATAGATTGTATGGTATAGAGTGTAGGGTATAGAGTGTAGACTGTAGGGTATAGAGTGTAGGGTATAGAGTGTAGGGTGTAGAGTGTATGGTATAGAGTGTAGGGTATAGTGTGTAGAATGAAGGGTATAGAGTGTAGGGTATAGAGTGTAGGGTATAGAGTGTATGTTGTAGAGTGTAGAGTATAGAGTGTAGAGTGTAGGGTATAGAGTGCAGAGTGTAGGGTATAGAGTATAGGGTATAGAGTGTAGGGTATAGGGTGTAGAGTGTAGGGTATAGAGTGTATGGTATAAAGTGTAGGGTATAGAGTGTAGGGTATAGAGTATAGAGTATAGAGTGTAGGGTATAGAGTGTAGAGTGTAGCGTATAGAGTGTAGGGTATAGAGTGTAGGGTATAGAGTGTAGGGTATAGTGTGTATGGTATAGAGCGTAGGGTATAGAGTGTAGAGTGTAGGATATAGAGTGTAGGGTATAGAGTGTAGAGTGTAGGGTATAGAGTGTAGGGTATATAGTGTAGAGTGTATGGTATAGAGTGTAGGGTATAGAGTGTAGGGTATAGAGTGTAGGGTATAGAGTGTATGTTATAGAGTGTAGGGCATAGAGTGTAGGGTATAGATTGTAGGGTATAGAGTGTAGAGTGTAGGGTATAGAGTGTAGGGTATAGAGTGTATGGTATAGAGTGTAGAGTGTAGGGTATAGAGTGTATAGTGTAGGTTATAGAGTGTAGGGTATAGAGTAAAGGGTATAGAGTGTATGGTATAGAGTGTAGGAAATAGAGTGTAGAGTGTAGGGTATAGAGTGTATAGTGTAGGTTATAGAGTGTAGGGTATAGAGTAAAGGGTATAGAGTGTATGGTATAGAGTGTAGGGAATAGAGTGTAGAGTGTAGGGCATAGTGTGTATGGTATAGAGTGTAGGGTATAGAGTGTAGAGTGTAGGGTATAGAGTGTAGGGTATAGAGTGTAGGGCATAGAGTGTAGGGTATAGAGTGTAGAGTGTAGGGTATACAGTGTAGGGTATAGAGTGTAGGGAATAGAGTATAGGGTATAGAGTGTAGAGTGTAGGGATTAAAGTGTAGGGTATATAATGTAGGGTATAGAGTGTAGAGTGTAGGGTATAGAGTGTAGGGTATAGAGTGTAGGCTATAGAGTGTAGGGTATAGAGTGTAAACTGTAGAGTGTAGGGTATAGAGTGTAGAGTGTAGGGTATAGAGTGTAGGGTATAGAGCGTAGGGTGTAGGGTATAGAGTGTAGGGTATAGAGTGTAGGGTATAGAGTGTAGGGTATAGAGTGTATGGTATAGAGTGTAGGGTGTAGAGTGTAGGGTATAGAGTGTAGAGTGTAGGGTATAGAGTGTAGGGTATTGAGTGTATGGTATACAGTGTAGAGTGTAGGGTATAGAGTGTATAGTGTAGGGTATAGAGTGTCGGGTATAGAGTGTAGGGTATAGAGTGTATGGCATAGAGTGTAGTGTATAGAGTGTAGAGTGTAGGGTATAGAGTGGAGGGTATGGAGTGTAAGGTATAGAGTGTAGGGTATAGAGTGTAGGGTATAGATTGTAGAGTGTAGGGTATAGAGTGTAGGGTATAGAGTGTAGGGTATAGAGTGTAGAGTATAGAGTGTAGGGTATAGAGTGTAGGGTGTAGAGTGTAGGGTATAGAGTGTAGGGTATAGAGTGTAGAGTGTAGGGTATAGAGTGTATGGTATAGAGTGTAGGGTATAGAGTGTAGAGTGTAGGGTATAGAGTGTATAGCATAGAGTGTAGTGTACAGAGTGTAGAGTGTAGGGTCTAGAGTGTAGGGTGTAGAGTGTAGGGTGTAGGGTTTAAAGTGTGGGGTATAGAGTGTAGGATATAGAGTGTAGAGTGTAGGGTATAGAGTGTAGGGTATAGAGTATATGGTATAGAGTGTAGGGTATAGAGTGTAGGGTATAGCGTGTAGGGTATAGAGTGTAGAGTGTAGGGTATAGAGTGTAGGGTAAAGAGTGTAGGGTATAGAGTGTTGGGTATAGAGTGTAAAGTGTATGGTATAGAGTGTAGGGTATAGAGTGTAGGGTATAGATTGTAGAGTGTAGGATATAGAGTGTAGGGCATAGAGTATAGAGTGTAGGGTATAGAGTGTAGGGTATAGAGTGTAAAGTGTAGAGTGTAGGGTATAGAGTGTAGAGTGTAGGGTATAGACTGTTGGGTATAGAGTGTATGGAATAGAGTGTACGGTATAGAGTGTAGAGTGTAGGGTATAGAGTGTAGGGTATAGAGCGTAGGGTGTAGGGTGCAGGGTATAGAGTGTAGGGTATAGAGTGTAGAGTGTAGGGTATAGAGTGTAGGGTATAGAGTGTAGGCTATAGAGTGTAGGGTATAGAGTGTAAACTGTAGAGTGTAGGGTATAGAGTGTAGAGTGTAGGGTATAGAGTGTAGGGTATAGAGCGTAGGGTGTAGGGTATAGAGTGTAGGGTATAGAGTGTAGGGTATAGAATGCAGAGTGTAGGGTATAGAGTGTAGGGTATAGAGTGTAGAGTGTATGGTATAGAGTGTAGGGGATAGAGTGTATGGTATAGAGTGCATGGTATAGAGTGTAGGGTATAGAGTGTAGGGTATAGAGTGTAGGGTATAGAGTGTAGGGTATAGAGTGTAGGGTATAGAGTGTAGGGTGTAGAGTTTAGGGTATAGAGTGTAGCGTGTAGGGTATAGAGTGTATGGTATAGAGTGTAGAGTGTAGGGTATAGAGTGTATGGTATAGAGTGTAGGGTGTAGAATGTATGTTATAGAGTGTAGGGTATAGAGTGTATGGTATGGAGATTAGAGTGTAGGGCATAGAGTGTATGGTATAGAGTGTATGGTATAGAGTGTAGGGTATAGAGTGTAGAGTGTAGGGTATAGAGTGTATGGTATAGAGTGTAGGGTATAGAGTGTAGAGTGTAGGGTATAGAGTGTAGGGTATAGAGTGTAGGGTATAGCGTGTAGGGTATAGAGTGTAGGGTATAGAGTGTAGGGTATAGAGTGTAGGGTATAAAGTGTAGAGTGTAGGGTATAGAGTGTATGGTATAGAGTGTAGAGTGTATGGTATAGAGTGTATGTTATAGAGTGTAGGGTATAGAGTGTATGGTATGGAGATTAGAGTGTAGGGCATAGAGTGTATGGTATAGAGTGTATGGTATAGAGTGTAGGGTATAGAGTGTAGAGTGTAGGGTATAGATTGTATGGTATAGAGTGTAGGGTGTAGAGTGTAGAGTGTAGGGTATAGAGTGTAGGGTATAGAGTGTAGGGTGTAGAGTGTATGGTATAGAGTGTAGGGTATAGTGTGTAGAATGAAGGGTATAGAGTGTAGGGTATAGAGTGTAGGGTATAGAGTGTATGTTGTAGAGTGTAGAGTATAGAGTGTAGAGTGTAGGGTATAGAGTGTAGGGTATAGAGTGTATGGTATAGAGTGTAGAGTGTAGGGTATAGAGTGTATAGTGTAGGTTATAGAGTGTAGGGTATAGAGTAAAGGGTATAGAGTGTATGGTATAAAGTGTAGGGAATAGAGTGTGGAGTGTAGGGTATAGAGTGTATAGTGTAGGTTATAGAGTGTAGGGTATAGAGTAAAGGGTATAGAGTGTATGGTATAGAGTGTAGGGAATAGAGTGTAGAGTGTAGGGCATAGTGTGTATGGTATAGAGTGTAGGGTATAGAGTGTAGAGTGTAGGGTATAGAGTGTAGGGTATATTGTGTAGGGCATAGATTGTAGGGTATAGAGTGTAGAGTGTAGGGTATACAGTGTAGGGTATAGAGTGTAGGGTATAGAGTGTAGGGTATAGAGTGTAGAGTGTAGGGATTAAAGTGTAGGGTATATAATGTAGGGTATAGAGTGTAGAGTGTAGGGTATAGAGTGTAGGGTATAGAGTGTAGGCTATAGAGTGTAGGGTATAGAGTGTAAACTGTAGAGTGTAGGGTATAGAGTGTAGAGTGTATGGTATAGAGTGTAGGGTATAGAGTGTATGGAATAGAGGGTAGGGTATAGAGTGTAGAGTGTAGGGTATAGAGTGTAGGATATAGAGCGTAGGGTGTAGGGTATAGAGTGTAGGGTATAGAGTGTAGGGTATAGAGTGTAGAGTGTAGGGTATAGAGTGTATGGTATAGAGTGTAGGGTGAAGAGTGTAGGGTATAGAGTGTAGAGTGTAGGGTATAGAGTGTAGGGTATAGAGTGTATGGTATACAGTGTAGAGTGTAGGGTATAGAGTGTATAGTGTAGGGTATAGAGTGTCGGGTATAGAGTGTAGGGTATAGAGTGTATGGCATAGAGTGTAGTCTATAGAGTGTAGAGTGTAGGGTATAGAGTGGAGGGTATGAGTGTAGGGTATAGCGTGTAGGGTATAGAGTGTAGGGTATAGAGTGTAGGTATAGAGTGTAGAGTGTAGGGTATAGAGTGTAGGGTATAGAGTGTAGGGTATAGAGTGTAGAGTATAGAGTGTAGGGTATAGAGTGTAGGGTGTAGAGTGTAGGGTATAGAGTGTAGGGTATAGAGTGTAGAGTGTAGGGTATAGAATGTATGGTATAGAGTGTAGGGTATAGAGTGTAGAGTGTAGGGTATAGAGTGTATAGTATAGAGTGTAGGGTACAGAGTGTAGAGTGTAGGGTCTAGAGTGTAGGGTGTAGAGTGTAGGGTGTAGGGTTTAAAGTGTGGGGTATAGAGTGTAGGATATAGAGTGTAGAGTGTAGGGTATAGAGTGTAGGGTATAGAGTATATGGTATAGAGTGTAGGGTATAGAGTGTAGGTTATAGCGTGTAGGGTATAGAGTGTAGAGTGTAGGGTATAGAGTGTAGGGTATAGAGTGTAGGGTATAGAGTGTAGAATGTACGGTATAGAGTGTAGGGTATAGAGTATAACGTGTAGGGTATAGAGTGTAGGGTATAGAGTGTAGGGTATAGAGTGTAAAGTGTAGAGTGTATGGTATAGAGTGTAGAGTGTAGGGTATAGAGTGTAGGGTATAGAGTGTATGGAATAGAGTGTAGGGTATAGAGTGTAGAGTGTAGGGTATAGAGTGTAGGGTATAGAGCGTAGGGTGTAGGGTATAGAGTGTAGGGTATAGAGTGTAGGGTATAGAGTGTAGGGTATAGAGTTTAGAGTGTAGGGTATAGAGGGTATGGCATAGAGTGTAGGGTGTATGGTATAGAGTGCAGGGGATAGAGTGTAGAGTGTGAGGTATAGAGTGTAGGGTATAGAGTGTATGGCATAGAGTGTATGGTATAGATTGTAATGTATAGAGTGTAGGGTATAGAGTGTAGAGTGTAGGGTATAGAGTGTAGAGTGTAGGGTATAAAGTGTAGGGTATAGAGTGTATGATATAGAGTGTATGGTATAGATTGTAGGGTATAGAGTGTAGGGTATAGAGTGTAGAGTGTAGGGTATAGAGTATAGAGTGTAGGGTATAGAGTGTAGTGTATAGAATGCAGAGTGTAGGGTATAGAGTGTAGGGTATAGAGTGTAGAGTGTATGGTATAGAGTGTAGGGGATAGAGTGTATGGTATAGAGGGCATGGTATAGAGTGTAGGGTATAGAGTGTAGGGTATAGAGTGTAGGGTATAGAGTGTAGGGTGTAGAGTTTAGGGTATAGAGTGTAGCGTGTAGGGTATAGAGTGTATGGTATAGAGTGTAGAGTGTAGGGTATAGAGTGTATGGTATAGAGTGTAGGGTGTAGAATGTATGTTATAGAGTGTAGGGTATAGAGTGTATGGTATGGAGATTAGAGTGTAGGGCATAGAGTGTATGGTATAGAGTGTATGGTATAGAGTGTAGGATATAGAGTGTAGAGTGTAAGGTATAGAGTGTATGGTATAGAGTGTAGGGTATAGAGTGTAGAGTGTAGGGTATAGAGTGTAGGGTATAGAGTGTAGGGTATAGCGTGTAGGGTATAGAGTGTAGGGTATAGAGTGTAGGGTATAGAGTGTAGAGTGTATGGTATAGAGTGTATGTTATAGAGTGTAGGGTATAGAGTGTATGGTATGGAGATTAGAGTGTAGGGCATAGAGTGTATGGTATAGAGTGTATGGTATAGAGTGTAGGGTATAGAGTGTAGACTGTAGGGTATAGAGTGTAGGGTATAGAGTGTAGGGTGTAGAGTGTATGGTATAGAGTGTAGGGTATAGTGTGTAGAATGAAGGGTATAGAGTGTAGGGTATAGAGTGTAGGGTATAGAGTGTATGTTGTAGAGTGTAGAGTATAGAGTGTAGAGTGTAGGGTATAGAGTGCAGAGTGTAGGGTATAGAGTATAGGGTATAGAGTGTAGGGTATAGAGTGTAGAGTGTAGGGTATAGAGTGTATGGTATAAAGTGTAGGGTATAGAGTGTAGGGTATAGAGTATAGAGTATAGAGTGTAGGGTATAGAGTGTAGAGTGTAGCGTATAGAGTGTAGGGTATAGAGTGTAGGGTATAGAGTGTAGGGTATAGTGTGTATGGTATAGAGCGTAGGGTATAGAGTGTAGAGTGTAGGATATAGAGTGTAGGGTATAGAGTGTAGAGTGTAGGGTATAGAGTGTAGGGTATATAGTGTAGAGTGTATGGTATAGAGTGTAGGGTATAGAGTGTAGGGTATAGAGTGTAGGGTATAGAGTGTATGTTATAGAGTGTAGGGCATAGAGTGTAGGGTATAGATTGTAGGGTATAGAGTGTAGAGTGTAGGGTATAGAGTGTAGGGTATAGAGTGTATGGTATAGAGTGTAGAGTGTAGGGTATAGAGTGTATAGTGTAGGTTATAGAGTGTAGGGTATAGAGTAAAGGGTATAGAGTGTATGGTATAGAGTGTAGGAAATAGAGTGTAGAGTGTAGGGTATAGAGTGTATAGTGTAGGTTATAGAGTGTAGGGTATAGAGTAAAGGGTATAGAGTGTATGGTATAGAGTGTAGGGAATAGAGTGTAGAGTGTAGGGCATAGTGTGTATGGTATAGAGTGTAGGGTATAGAGTGTAGAGTGTAGGGTATAGAGTGTAGGGTATAGAGTGTAGGGCATAGAGTGTAGGGTATAGAGTGTAGAGTGTAGGGTATACAGTGTAGGGTATAGAGTGTAGGGAATAGAGTATAGGGTATAGAGTGTAGAGTGTAGGGATTAAAGTGTAGGGTATATAATGTAGGGTATAGAGTGTAGAGTGTAGGGTATAGAGTGTAGGGTATAGAGTGTAGGCTATAGAGTGTAGGGTATAGAGTGTAAACTGTAGAGTGTAGGGTATAGAGTGTAGAGTGTAGGGTATAGAGTGTAGGGTATAGAGCGTAGGGTGTAGGGTATAGAGTGTAGGGTATAGAGTGTAGGGTATAGAGTGTAGGGTATAGAGTGTAGAGTGTAGGGTATAGAGTGTAGGGTAAAGAGTGTAGGGTATAGAGTGTTGGGTATAGAGTGTAAAGTGTATGGTATAGAGTGTAGGGTATAGAGTGTAGGGTATAGATTGTAGAGTGTAGGATATAGAGTGTAGGGCATAGAGTATAGAGTGTAGGGTATAGAGTGTAGGGTATAGAGTGTAAAGTGTAGAGTGTAGGGTATAGAGTGTAGAGTGTAGGGTATAGACTGTTGGGTATAGAGTGTATGGAATAGAGTGTACGGTATAGAGTGTAGAGTGTAGGGTATAGAGTGTAGGGTATAGAGCGTAGGGTGTAGGGTGCAGGGTATAGAGTGTAGGGTATAGAGTGTAGAGTGTAGGGTATAGAGTGTAGGGTATAGAGTGTAGGGTGTAGTGTATAGAGTGTAGGGTATAGAGTGTAGGGTATAGAGTGTAGAGTGTAGGGTATAGAGCGTAGGGTATAGAGTGTAAAGTGCAGAGTGTAGGGTATAGAGTGTAGAGTGTAGGGTATAGAGTGTATGATATAGAGTGTAGGGTATAGAGTGTAGGGTGTAGGGTGTAGAGTGTAGGGTATAGAGCGTAGGGTATAGAGTGTAAAGTGCAGAGTGTAGGGTATAGAGTGTAGAGTGTAGGGTATGAAGTGTATGATATAGAGTGTAGGGTATATAGTGTAGAGTGTAGGGTATAGAGTGTATGGTATAGAGTGTAGGGTATAGAGTGTAAAGTGTAGGGTATAGAGTGTAGGGTATAGAGTTTAGGGTGTAGAGTGTATGGTATAGAGTGTAGGGTATAGTGTGCAGAGTGTAGGGTATAGAGTGTAGGGTATAGAGTGTATGTTGTAGAGTGTATGGTATAGATTGTAATGTATAGAGTGTAGGGTATAGAGTGTAGAGTGTAGGGTATAGAGTGTAGAGTGTAGGGTATAAAGTGTAGGGTATAGAGTGTATGATATAGAGTGTATGGTATAGATTGTAGGGTATAGAGTGTAGGGTATAGAGTGTAGAGTGTAGGGTATAGAGTATAGAGTGTAGGGTATAGAGTGTAGTGTATAGAATGCAGAGTGTAGGGTATAGAGTGTAGGGTATAGAGTGTAGAGTGTATGGTATAGAGTGTAGGGGATAGAGTGTATGGTATAGAGTGCATGGTATAGAGTGTAGGGTATAGAGTGTAGGGTATAGAGTGTAGGGTATAGAGTGTAGGGTATAGAGTGTAGGGTGTAGAGTTTAGGGTATAGAGTGTAGCGTGTAGGGTATAGAGTGTATGGTATAGAGTGTAGAGTGTAGGGTATAGAGTGTATGGTATAGAGTGTGGGGTGTAGAATGTATGTTATAGAGTGTAGGGTATAGAGTGTATGGTATGGAGATTAGAGTGTAGGGCATAGAGTGTATGGTATAGAGTGTATGGTATAGAGTGTAGGGTATAGAGTGTAGAGTGTAAGGTATAGAGTGTATGGTATAGAGTGTAGGGTATAGAGTGTAGAGTGTAGGGTATAGAGTGTAGGGTATAGAGTGTAGGGTATAGCGTGTAGGGTATAGAGTGTAGGGTATAGAGTGTAGGGTATAGAGTGTAGAGTGTATGGTATAGAGTGTATGTTATAGAGTGTAGGGTATAGAGTGTATGGTATGGAGATTAGAGTGTAGGGCATAGAGTGTATGGTATAGAGTGTATGGTATAGAGTGTAGGGTATAGAGTGTAGAGTGTAGGGTATAGATTGTATGGTATAGAGTGTAGGGTATAGAGTGTAGACTGTAGGGTATAGAGTGTAGGGTATAGAGTGTAGGGTGTAGAGTGTATGGTATAGAGTGTAGGGTATAGTGTGTAGAATGAAGGGTATAGAGTGTAGGGTATAGAGTGTAGGGTATAGAGTGTATGTTGTAGAGTGTAGAGTATAGAGTGTAGAGTGTAGGGTATAGAGTGCAGAGTGTAGGGTATAGAGTATAGGGTATAGAGTGTAGGGTATAGAGTGTAGAGTGTAGGGTATAGAGTGTATGGTATAAAGTGTAGGGTATAGATTGTAGGGTATAGAGTATAGAGTATAGAATGTAGGGTATAGAGTGTAGAGTGTAGCGTATAGAGTGTAGGGTATAGAGTGTAGGGTATAGTGTGTATGGTATAGAGCGTAGGGTATAGAGTGTAGAGTGTAGGACATAGAGTGTAGGGTATAGAGTGTAGAGTGTAGGGTATAGAGTGTAGGGTATATAGTGTAGAGTGTATGGTATAGAGTGTAGGGTATAGAGTGTAGGGTATAGAGTGTAGGGTATAGAGTGTATGTTATAGAGTGTAGGGCATAGAGTGTAGGGTATAGATTGTAGGGTATAGAGTGTAGAGTGTAGGGTATAGAGTGTAGGGTATAGAGTGTATGGTATAGAGTGTAGATTGTAGGGTATAGAGTGTATAGTGTAGGTTATAGAGTGTAGGGTATAGAGTAAAGGGTATAGAGTGTATGGTATAGAGTGTAGGAAATAGAGTGTAGAGTGTAGGGTATAGAGTGTATAGTGTAGGTTATAGAGTGTAGGGTATAGAGTAAAGGGTATAGAGTGTATGGTATAGAGTGTAGGGAATAGAGTGTAGAGTGTAGGGCATAGTGTGTATGGTATAGAGTGTAGGGTATAGAGTGTAGAGTGTAGGGTATAGAGTGTAGGGTATAGAGTGTAGGGCATAGAGTGTAGGGTATAGAGTGTAGAGTGTAGGGTATACAGTGTAGGGTATAGAGTGTAGGGAATAGAGTATAGGGTATAGAGTGTAGAGTGTAGGGATTAAAGTGTAGGGTATATAATGTAGGGTATAGAGTGTAGAGTGTAGGGTATAGAGTGTAGGGTATAGAGTGTAGGCTATAGAGTGTAGGGTATAGAGTGTAAACTGTAGAGTGTAGGGTATAGAGTGTAGAGTGTAGGGTATAGAGTGTAGGGTATAGAGCGTAGGGTGTAGGGTATAGAGTGTAGGGTATAGAGTGTAGGGTATAGAGTGTAGAGTGTAGGGTATAGAGTGTATGGTATAGAGTGTAGGGTGTAGAGTGTAGGGTATAGAGTGTAGAGTGTAGGGTATAGAGTGTAGGGTATAGAGTGTATGGTATACAGTGTAGAGTGTAGGGTATAGAGTGTATAGTGTAGGGTATAGAGTGTCGGGTATAGAGTGTAGGGTATAGAGTGTATGGCATAGAGTGTAGTGTATAGAGTGTAGAGTGTAGGGTATAGAGTGGAGGGTATGGAGTGTAAGGTATAGAGTGTAGGGTATAGAGTGTAGGGTATAGATTGTAGAGTGTAGGGTATAGAGTGTAGGGTATAGAGTGTAGGGTATAGAGTGTAGAGTATAGAGTGTAGGGTATAGAGTGTAGGGTGTAGAGTGTAGGGTATAGAGTGTAGGGTATAGAGTGTAGAGTGTAGGGTATAGAGTGTATGGTATAGAGTGTAGGGTATAGAGTGTAGAGTGTAGGGTATAGAGTGTATAGCATAGAGTGTAGTGTACAGAGTGTAGAGTGTAGGGTCTAGAGTGTAGGGTGTAGAGTGTAGGGTGTAGGGTTTAAAGTGTGGGGTATAGAGTGTAGGATATAGAGTGTAGAGTGTAGGGTATAGAGTGTAGGGTATAGAGTATATGGTATAGAGTGTAGGGTATAGAGTGTAGGGTATAGCGTGTAGGGTATAGAGTGTAGAGTGTAGGGTATAGAGTGTAGGGTAAAGAGTGTAGGGTATAGAGTGTTGGGTATAGAGTGTAAAGTGTATGGTATAGAGTGTAGGGTATAGAGTGTAGAGTGTAGGATATAGAGTGTAGGGCATAGAGTATAGAGTGTAGGGTATAGAGTGTAGGGTATAGAGTGTAAAGTGTAGAGTGTAGGGTATAGAGTGTAGAGTGTAGGGTATAGACTGTTGGGTATAGAGTGTATGGAATAGAGTGTACGGTATAGAGTGTAGAGTGTAGGGTATAGAGTGTAGGGTATAGAGCGTAGGGTGTAGGGTGCAGGGTATAGAGTGTAGGGTATAGAGTGTAGAGTGTAGGGTATAGAGTGTAGGGTATAGAGTGTAGGGTGTAGTGTATAGAGTGTAGGGTATAGAGTGTAGGGTATAGAGTGTAGAGTGTAGGGTATAGAGCGTAGGGTATAGAGTGTAAAGTGCAGAGTGTAGGGTATAGAGTGTAGAGTGTAGGGTATAGAGTGTATGACATAAAGTGTAGGGTATAGAGTGTAGGGTGTAGGGTATAGAGTGTAGGGTATAGAGTGTAGGGTATAGAGTGTAGAGTGTAGGGTATAGAGTGTAGGGTATAGAGTGTAGGGTGTAGGGTATAGAGTGTAGGGTATAGAGTGTAGAGTGTAGGGTATAGAGCGTAGGGTATAGAGTGTAAAGTGCAGAGTGTAGGGTATAGAGTGTAGAGTGTAGGGTATAGAGTGTATGATATAGAGTGTAGGGTATAGAGTGTAGGGTGTAGGGTGTAGAGTGTAGGGTATAGAGCGTAGGGTATAGAGTGTAAAGTGCAGAGTGTAGGGTATAGAGTGTAGAGTGTAGGGTATGAAGTGTATGATATAGAGTGTAGGGTATATAGTGTAGAGTGTAGGGTATAGAGTGTATGGTATAGAGTGTAGGGTATAGAGTGTAGAGTGTAGGGTATAGAGTGTAGGGTATAGAGTTTAGGGTGTAGAGTGTATGGTATAGAGTGTAGGGTATAGTGTGTAGAGTGTAGGGTATAGAGAGTAGGGTATAGAGTGTATGTTGTAGAGTGTAGAGTATAGAGTGTAGAGTGTAGGGTATAGAGTGTAGAGTGTAGGGTATAGAGTGTACGGTATAGAGTGTACGGTATAGAGTGTAGAGTGTAGGGTATAGAGTGTATGGTATAGAGTGTAGGGTATAGAGTGTAGGGTATAGAGTGTAGAGTATAGAGTGTAGGGTATAGAGTGTAGAGTGTAGCGTATAGAGTGTAGGGTATAGAGTGTAGGGTATAGAGTGTAGGGTATAGTGTGTATGGTATACCCTACACTCTACACTCTATACTCTACACTCTACAACATACACTCTATACCCTACACTCTATACCCTACACTCTATACCCTTCACTCTACACACTATACCCTACACTCTATACCATACACTCTACACCCTACACTCTATACCCTACACTCTATACCCTACACTCTACACTCTATACCCTACACTCTATACCATACACTCTATACCCTACACTCTACACACTATACCCTACACTCTATACCATACACTCTATACCCTACACTCTATGCCCTACACTCTAATCTCCATACCATACACTCTATACCCTACACTCTATAACATACATTCTACACCCTACACTCTATACCATACACTCTATACCATACACTCTACACTCTATACCATACACTCTATACCCTACACTCTACACTTTATACCCTACACTCTATACCCTACACTCTATACCCTTCACTCTACACACTATACCCTACACTCTATACCCTACACTCTACACTTTATACCCTACACTCTATACCCTACACTCTATACCATACACTCTATACCCTACACTCTATGCCCTACACTCTAATCTCCATACCATACACTCTATACCCTACACTCTATAACATACATTCTACACCCTACACTCTATACCATACACTCTATACCATACACTCTACACTCTATACCCTACACTCTATACCCTACACGCTATACCCTACACTCTATACCCTACACTCTATACCCTACACTCTATACCCTACACTCTACACTCTATACCCTACACTCTATACCATACACTCTATACCCTACACTCTACACTCTATACCCTACACTCTATACCATACACTCTATACCATACACTCTATGCCCTACACTCTAATCTCCATACCATACACTCTATACCCTACACTCTATAACATACATTCTACACCCTACACTCTATACCATACACTCTATACCCTACACTCTACACTCTATACCATACACTCTATACCCTACACGCTACACTCTATACCCTAAACTCTACACCCTACACTCTATACCCTACACTCTATACCCTACACTCTATACCCTACACTCTACACTCTATACCCTACACTCTATACCCTACACTCTATACCATGCACTCTATACCATACACTCTATCCCCTACACTCTATACCATACACTCTACACTCTATACCCTACACTCTATACCCTACACTCTGCACTCTATACCCTACACTCTATACCCTACACTCTACACTCTATACCCTACACTCTACACTCTATACCCTACATTCTATACCCTACAATCTATACCATACACTCTATATCATACACTCTACACTCTATACCCTACACTGTATACCCTACACTCTAAACTCTATACCCTACACTCTATACCCTACACTCTACACTCTATACCCTACACTCTACACTCTATACCCTACACTCTATACCCTACAATCTATAACATACACTCTATACCATACACTCTATACCATACACTCTATCCCCTACACTCTATACCGTACACTCTACACTCTATACCCTACACTCTATAACCTACACTCTACACTCTATACCCCACACTTATACCCTACACTCTACACTCTATACCCTACACTCTATACCCTACACTCTATACCATACACTCTATACCATACACTCTATCCCCTACACTCTATCCCATACACTCTACACTCTATACCCTACACTCTACACTCTATATCCTACACTCTACACCCTACACTCTATACCATACACTCTATACCCTACACTCTACACTCTATACCCTACACTCTATACCCTACACTCTATACCCTACACCCTACGCTCTATACCCTACACTCTATACCCTACACTCTAATCCCTACACTCTACACTCTATACCCTACACTCTATACCCTACACTCTATACCATACACTCTATATCCTACACTCTATACTCTACACTCTATTCCATGCACTCTATACCCTACACCCTATACCCTACACTCTACACTCTATACCCTACACTCTACACTCTACACTCTATACCCTACACTCTATACCCTACACTCTACACCCTACACTCTATACCCTACACTCTATACCCTACACTCTATACCCTACACTCTATACCCTACACTCTACACTCTATACCCTACACTCTATACCCTACACTCTATACCATACACTCTATACCATACACTCTATCCCCTACACTCTATACCATACACACTATACCCTACACTCTATACCCTACACTCTATACCCTACACTCTATACGCTACACTCTACACTCTATACCCTACACTCTATACTCTACAATCTATACCCTACACTCTATACCCTACACTCTATACCATACACTCTATACCCTACACTCTACACTCTATACCGTACACTCTATACCCTACACTCTATACCCTACACTCTACACTCTATACCCTACACTCTACACTCTATACTCTACACTCTACAACATACACTCTATACCCTACACTCTATACCCTACACTCTACACACTATACCCTACACTTTATACCATACACTCTACACCCTACACTCTATACCCTACACTCTATACCCTACACTCTACACTCTATACCCTACACTCTATACCATACACTCTATACCCTACACTCTATACCCTTCACTCTATATCATACACTCTATACCCTAAACTCTATACCCTACACTCTGCACTTTACACTGTATACCCTACGCTCTATACCCTACACTCTACACTCTATACCCTACACTCTATACCCTACACTCTATACCCTACACCCTACACTCTAAACCCTACACTCTATACCCTACACTCTACACTCTATACCCTACACTCTATACCCTGCACCCTACACCCTACGCTCTATACCCTACACTCTATACCCTACACTCTACACTCTATACCCTACACTCTATTCCATACACTCTATACCCTACACTCTATACCATACACTCTATACCCTTTACTCTATACCCTACACTCTACACTCTATTCCCTACACTCTATACCATACACTCTATACCCTTTACTCTATACCCTACACTCTATAACCTACACTATACACTCTATACCCTACACTCTATACCATACACTCCATACCCTACACTCTATACCCTACACTCTATACCCTACACTCTAAACCATACACTCTATACCCTACACTCTATGCCCTACACTCTATAACATACACTCTATACCCTACACTCTATACCCTACACTCTATACCATACACTCTACACTATATATCCTACACTCTATACCCTACACTCTACACTCTATACCCTACACTCTATACCCTACACTCTACACTCTATACCCTACGCTCTATACCATACAATATATAACCTACACTCTATACCATACACACTATACCCTACACTCTATACCCTACACTCTATACACTACACTCTATACGCTACACTCTACACTCTATACCCTACACTCTATACTCTACAATCTATACCCTACACTCTATACCATACACTCTAAACCCTACACTCTACACTCTATACCGTACACTCTATACCCTACACTCTATACCCTACACTCTACACTCTATACCCTACACTCTACACTCTATACTCTACACTCTACAACATACACTCTATACCCTACACTCTATACCCTACACTCTACACACTATACCCTACACTCTATACCATACACTCTACACCCTACACTCTATACCCTACACTCTATACCCTACACTCTACACTCTATACCCTACACTCTATACCATACACTCTATACCCTACACTCTACACTCTATACCCTACACTCTATATCATACACTCTATACCCTACACTCTATTCCCTACACTCTGCACTTTACACTCTATACCCTACGCTCTATACCCTACACTCTACACTCTATACCCTACACTCTATACCCTACACTCTATACCCTACACTCTACACACTATACCCTACACTCTATACCATACACTCTACACCCTACACTCTATACCCTACACTCTACACTCTATACCCTACACTCTATACCATACACTCTATACCCTACACTCTACACTCTATACCCTACACTCTATATCATACACTCTATACCCTACACTCTATACCCTACACTCTGCACTTTACACTCTATACCCTACGCTCTATACCCTACACTCTACACTCTATACCCTACACTCTATACCCTACACTCTATACCCTACACTCTATACCCTACACCCTACACTCTATACCCTACACTCTACACTCTATACCCTACACTCTATACCCTACACTCTACACTCTATACCCTACACTCTATACCCTACACTCTACACTCTATACCCTACACTCTATACCCTACACTCTATACCCTACACTCTATACCCTACACCCTACACTCTATACCCTACACTCTACACTCTATACCCTACACTCTATACCCTACACTCTACACTCTATACCCTACACTCTATACCCTACACTCTATACCCTACACTCTTCACTCTATACCCTACTCTCTATACCCTACACTCTATGCCCTACACTCTATACACTACACTCTATACCCTACACTCTGCACTTTACACTCTGTACCCTACGCTCTATACCCTACACTCTACACTCTATACCCTACACTCTATACCCTACACTCTATACCCTACACTCTATACCCTACACCCTACACTCTATACCCTACACTCTACACTCTATACCCTACACTCTATACCCTACACTCTACACTCTATACCCTACACTCTATACCCTACACTCTACACTCTATACCCTACACTCTATACCCTACACTCTATACCCTACACTCTATACCCTACACCCTACACTCTATACCCTACACTCTACACTCTATACCCTACACTCTATACCCTACACTCTACACTCTATACCCTACACTCTATACCCTACACTCTATACCCTACACTCTTCACTCTATACCCTACTCTCTAAACCCTACACTCTATGCCCTACACTCTATACACTACACTCTATACCCTACACTCTACACTCTATACCCTACGCTCTATACCATACAATATATAACCTACACTCTATACCATACACACTATACCCTACACTCTATACCCTACACTCTATACCCTACACTCTATACGCTACACTGTACACTCTATACCCTACACTCTATACTCTACAATCTATACCCTACACTCTATACCATACACTCTAAACCCTACACTCTACACTCTATACCGTACACTCTATACCCTACACTCTATACCCTACACTCTACACTCTATACCCTACACTCTACACTCTATACTCTACACTCTACACCCTACACTCTATACCCTACACTCTATACCCTACACTCTACACTCTATACCCTACACTCTATACCATACACTCTATACCCTACACTCTACACTCTATACCCTACACTCTATATCATACACTCTATACCCTACACTCTATTCCCTACACTCTGCACTTTACACTCTATACCCTACGCTCTATACCGTACACTCTACACTCTATACCCTACACTCTATACCCTACACTCTATACCCTACACTCTATACCCTACACCCTACACTCTATACCCTACACTCTACACTCTATACCCTACACTCTATACCCTACACTCTACACTCTATACCCTACACTCTATACCCTACACTCTATACCCTACACTCTTCACTCTATACCCTACTCTCTATACCCTACACTCTATGCCCTACACTCTATACACTACACTCTATACCCTACACTCTACACTCTATACCCTACACTCTATACCCTACAGTCTATACCCTACACTCTATACCCTACACTCTACACTCTATACCCTACACTCTATACCCTACACTCTATACCATACACTCTATACCCTACACTCTAATCCTTACACTCTACACTCTATACCCTACACTCTATACCCTACACTCTATACCCTACACTCTATACCCTACACTCTACACTCTATACCCTACACTCTATACCCTACACTCTATACCCTACACTCTATACCCTACACTCTACACCCTACACTCTATACCCTACACTCTATACCCTACACTCTACAACCTACACTCTATACCCTACACTCTATACCATACACTCTATACCCTACACTCTACACTCTATACCCTACACTGTACACTCTATACCCTACACTCTATACCCTACACTCTACACTCTATACCCTACTCTCTATACCCTACACTCTATACCCTACACTCTATACACTACACTCTATACCCTACACTCTACACTCTATACCCTACACTCTATACCCTACACTCTATACCATACACTCTATACCCTACACTCTAATTCTTACACTCTACACTCTATACCCTACACTCTATACCCTACAATCTATACCCTACACTCTATACCCTACACTCTACACTCTATACCCTACTCTCTATACCCTACACTCTATACCCTACACTCTATACACTACACTCTATACCCTACACTCTACACTCTATACCCTACACTCTATACCCTACACTCTATACCATACACTCTATACCCTACACTCTAATCCTTACACTCTACACTCTATACCCTACACTCTATACCCTACAATCTATACCCTACACTCTACAACATACACTCTATACCCTACACTCTATACCCTACACTCTACACACTATACCCTACACTCTATACCATACACTCTACACCCTACACTCTATACCCTACACTATACACTCTATACCCTACACTCTATACCCTACACTCTACACTCTATACCCTACACTCTATATCATACACTCTATACCCTACACTCTATACCCTACACTCTGCACTTTACACTCTATACCCTACGCTCTATACCCTACACTCTACACTCTATACCCTACACTCTATACCCTACACTCTATACCCTACACTCTATACCCTACACCCTACACTCTATACCCTACACTCTACACTCTATACCCTACACTCTATACCCTACACTCTACACTCTATACCCTACACTCTATACCCTACACTCTATACCCTACACTCTTCACTCTATACCCTACTCTCTATACCCTACACTCTATGCCCTACACTCTATACACTACACTCTATACCCTACACTCTACACTCTATACCCTACACTCTATACCCTACAGTCTATACCCTACAGTCTATACCCTACACTCTACACTCTATACCCTACACTCTATACCCTACACTCTATACCATACACTCTATACCCTACACTCTAATCCTTACACTCTACACTCTATACCCTACACTCTATACCCTACACTCTATACCCTACACTCTACACTCTATACCCTACACTCTATACCCTACACACTATACCCTACACTCTATACCCTACACTCTACACCCTACACTCTATACCCTACACTCTATACCCTACACTCTACAACCTACACTCTATACCCTACACTCTATACCATACACTCTATACCCTACACTCTACACTCTATACCCTACACTGTACACTCTATACCCTACACTCTATACCCTACACTCTACACTCTATACCCTACTCTCTATACCCTACACTCTATACCCTACACTCTATACACTACACTCTATACCCTACACTCTACACTCTATACCCTACACTCTATACCCTACACTCTATACCATACACTCTATACCCTACACTCTAATCCTTACACTCTACACTCTATACCCTACACTCTATACCCTACAATCTATACCTACACTCTATACCCTACACTCTACACTCTATACCCTACACTCTATACCCTACACTCTATACCCTACACTCTATACCCTACACCCTACACTCTATACCCTACACTCTATACCCTACAGTCTATACCCTACACTCTATACCCTACACTCTATACCCTACACTCTACACCCTACACTCTACACTCTATACCCTACACTCTATACCTACACTCTATACCCTAAACTCTGCAACCTACACTCTATACCCTACACTCAATAACATACACTCTATACCCTACACTCTACACTCTATACCCTACACTCTACACTCTATACCCTACACTCTATACCCTACACTCTACACTCTATACCCTACACTCTATACCCTACACTCTATACCCTACACTCTACACTCTATACCCTACTCTCTATACCCTACACTCTATACCCTACACTCTATACACTACACTCTATACCCTACACTCTACACTCTATACCCTACACTCTATACCCTACACTCTATACCATACACTCTATACCCTACACTCTAATCCTTACACTCTACACTCTATACCCTACACTCTATACCCTACACTCTATACCCTACACTCTATACCCTACACTCTACACTCTATACCCTACACTCTATACCCTACACTCTATACCCTACACTCTATACTGAATGGGAAACCACTGGACTGAATGGGAAACCACTGGGTAAATCTGACAGGGAGAAGGACTTGGGGATCCTAGTTAATGATAAACTTACCTGGAGCAGCCAGTGCCAGGCAGCAGCTGCCAAGGCAAACAGGATCATGGGGTGCATTAAAAGAGGTCTGGATACACATGATGAGAGCATTATACTGCCTCTGTACAAATCCCTAGTTAGACCGCACATGGAGTACTGTGTCCAGTTTTGGGCACCAGTGCTCATGAAGGATATAATGGAACTAGAGAGAGTACAAAGGAGGGCAACAAAATTAATAAAGGGGATGGGAGAACTACAATACCCAGATAGATTAGCGAAATTAGGATTATTTAGTCTAGAAAAAAGACGACTGAGGGGCGATCTAATAACCATGTATAAGTATATAAGGGGACAATACAAATATCTCGCTGAGGATCTGTTTATACCAAGGAAGGTGACGGGCACAAGGGGGCATTCTTTGCGTCTGGAGGAGAGAAGGTTTTTCCACCAACATAGAAGAGGATTCTTTACTGTTAGGGCAGTGAGAATCTGGAATTGCTTGCCTGAGGAGGTGGTGATGGCGAACTCAGTCGAGGGGTTCAAGAGAGGCCTGGATGTCTTCCTGGAGCAGAACAATATTGTATCATACAATTATTAGGTTCTGTAGAAGGACATAGATCTTGGGATTTATTATGATGGAATATAGGATGAACTGGATGGACAAATGTCTTTTTTCGGCCTTACTAACTATGTTACTATGTTACTATGTTACTATGTATACCCTACACTCTACACTCTATACCCTACACTCTATACCCTACACTCTATACCCTACACTCTATACCCTACACTCTACACCCTACACTCTATACCCTACACTCTATACCCTACACTCTACAACCTACACTCTATACCCTACACTCTATACCATACACTCTATACCCTACACTCTACACTCTATACCCTACACTCTACACTCTATACCCTACACTCTATACCCTACACTCTACACTCTATACCCTACACTCTATACCCTACACTCTATACCCTACACTCTACACTCTATACCATACACTCTACACCCTACACTCTATACCATACACTCTATACCCTTCACTCTACACTCTATACCCTACACTCTATACCCTACACTCTACGCTCTATACCCTACACTCTATACCGTACACTCTATACCCTACACTCTATACCATACACTCTATACCCTACACTCTATAGCCTACACTCTACACCCTACACTCTATACCATACACTCTACACTCTATACCCTACACTCTACACTCTATACCCTATACTCTATACCCTACACTCTATACTCTATACCCTACACTCTATACCCTACACTCTATACCCTACACTCTATACCCTAAACTATACACTCTATACCCTACACTCTATACCCTACACTCTATATTCTACACTCTATACCCTACACTCTATACCATACACTCTACACTCTATACCCTACACTCTACACTCTACACTCTATACCATACACTCTATACCCTACACTCTATACTCTATACCCTACACTCTATACTCTAAACTATACACTCTATACCCTACACTCTATATCCTACACTCTATACCCTACACTCTATACCCTACACTCTATACCATACACTCTAGACTCTATACCATACACTCTATACCCTACACTCTACACTCTATACCCTACACTTTATACCCTACACTCTACACTCTATACCCTACACTCTATACCCTACACTCTATACTCTATACCCTACACTCTATACCCTACACTCTACACCCTACAAACTATACCCTACACTCTATACCCTACACTCTATACCCTACACTATACACTCTATACCCTACACTCTATACCCTACACTCTATACCCTACACTCTATACCATACACTCTACACTCTATACCCTACACTCTACACTCTATACCCTACACTCTATACCCTACACTCTATACCCTACACTCTATACCCTACACTCTACACTCTATACCCTACACTCTATACCCTACACTCTATGCCCTACACTCTATACCCTACACTATACACTCTATACCCTACACTCTATACCCTACACTCTATATCCTACACTCTATACCCTACACTCTATACCCTACACTCTACACTCTATACCCTACACTCTATACCCTACACTCTATACCCTACACTCTACACTCTATACCCTACACTCTATACCATACACTCTATACCCTACACTTTACACTCTATACCCTACACTCTACACTCTATACCCTACACGCTATACCCTACACTCTATACCCTACACTCTATACCCTACACTCTATACCATACACTCTATACCCTACACTCTATACCCTACACTCTACACTCTATACCCTACACTCTATACCATACACTCTACACCCTACACTCTATACCATACACTCTATACCCTACACACTACACTCTATACCCTACACTTTATACCCTACACTCTACACTCTATACCCTACACTCTATTCCATACACTCTATACCCTACACTCTATACCATACACTCTATACCCTACACTCTATACCCTACACTCTACACCCTACACTCTATACCTTACACTCTATACCCTACACTCTATACCCTACACTCTAAACTCTATACTCTACACTCTATACCCTACTCTATAACAAACACTCTATACCCTACACTCTATACCCTACACTCTATACCATACACTCTATACCCTACACTCTATACCATACACTCTATACCCTACACTCTACACTCTATACCCTACACTGTACACTCTATACCCTACACTCTATACCCTACACTCTACACTCTATACCCTACTCTCTATACCCTACACTCTATACCCTACACTCTATACACTACACTCTATACCCTACACTCTACACTTTATACCCTACACTCTATACCCTACACTCTATACCATACACTCTATACCCTACACTCTAATCCTTACACTCTACACTCTATACCCTACACTCTATACCCTACAATCTATACCTACACTCTATACCCTACACTCTACACTCTATACCCTACACTCTATACCCTACACTCTATACCCTACACTCTATACCCTACACCCTACACTCTATACCCTACACTCTATACCCTACAGTCTATACCCTACACTCTATACCCTACACTCTATACCCTACACTCTACACCCTACACTCTACACTCTATACCCTACACTCTATACCTACACTCTATACCCTAAACTCTGCAACCTACACTCTATACCCTACACTCAATAACATACACTCTATACCCTACACTCTACACTCTATACCCTACACTCTACACTCTATACCCTACACTCTATACCCTACACTCTACACTCTATACCCTACACTCTATACCCTACACTCTATACCCTACACTCTACACTCTATACCCTACTCTCTATACCCTACACTCTATACCCTACACTCTATACACTACACTCTATACCCTACACTCTACACTCTATACCCTACACTCTATACCCTACACTCTATACCATACACTCTATACCCTACACTCTAATCCTTACACTCTACACTCTATACCCTACACTCTATACCCTACACTCTATACCCTACACTCTATACCCTACACTCTACACTCTATACCCTACACTCTATACCCTACACTCTATACCCTACACTCTATACTGAATGGGAAACCACTGGACTGAATGGGAAACCACTGGGTAAATCTGACAGGGAGAAGGACTTGGGGATCCTAGTTAATGATAAACTTACCTGGAGCAGCCAGTGCCAGGCAGCAGCTGCCAAGGCACACAGGATCATGGGGTGCATTAAAAGAGGTCTGGATACACATGATGAGAGCATTATACTGCCTCTGTACAAATCCCTAGTTAGACCGCACATGGAGTACTGTGTCCAGTTTTGGGCACCAGTGCTCATGAAGGATATAATGGAACTAGAGAGAGTACAAAGGAGGGCAACAAAATTAATAAAGGGGATGGGAGAACTACAATACCCAGATAGATTAGCGAAATTAGGATTATTTAGTCTAGAAAAAAGACGACTGAGGGGCGATCTAATAACCATGTATAAGTATATAAGGGGACAATACAAATATCTCGCTGAGGATCTGTTTATACCAAGGAAGGTGACGGGCACAAGGGGGCATTCTTTGCGTCTGGAGGAGAGAAGGTTTTTCCACCAACATAGAAGAGGATTCTTTACTGTTAGGGCAGTGAGAATCTGGAATTGCTTGCCTGAGGAGGTGGTGATGGCGAACTCAGTCGAGGGGTTCAAGAGAGGCCTGGATGTCTTCCTGGAGCAGAACAATATTGTATCATACAATTATTAGGTTCTGTAGAAGGACATAGATCTTGGGATTTATTATGATGGAATATAGGATGAACTGGATGGACAAATGTCTTTTTTCGGCCTTACTAACTATGTTACTATGTTACTATGTTACTATGTATACCCTACACTCTACACTCTATACCCTACACTCTATACCCTACACTCTATACCCTACACTCTATACCCTACACTCTACACCCTACACTCTATACCCTACACTCTATACCCTACACTCTACAACCTACACTCTATACCCTACACTCTATACCATACACTCTATACCCTACACTCTACACTCTATACCCTACACTCTACACTCTATACCCTACACTCTATACCCTACACTCTACACTCTATACCCTACACTCTATACCCTACACTCTATACCCTACACTCTACACTCTATACCATACACTCTACACCCTACACTCTATACCATACACTCTATACCCTACACTCTACACTCTATACCCTACACTCTATACCCTACACTCTACGCTCTATACCCTACACTCTATACCGTACACTCTATACCCTACACTCTATACCATACACTCTATACCCTACACTCTATAGCCTACACTCTACACCCTACACTCTATACCATACACTCTACACTCTATACCCTACACTCTACACTCTATACCCTATACTCTATACCCTACACTCTATACTCTATACCCTACACTCTATACCCTACACTCTATACCCTACACTCTATACCCTAAACTATACACTCTATACCCTACACTCTATACCCTACACTCTATATTCTACACTCTATACCCTACACTCTATACCATACACTCTACACTCTATACCCTACACTCTACACTCTACACTCTATACCATACACTCTATACCCTACACTCTATACTCTATACCCTACACTCTATACTCTAAACTATACACTCTATACCCTACACTCTATATCCTACACTCTATACCCTACACTCTATACCCTACACTCTATACCATACACTCTAGACTCTATACCACACACTCTATACCCTACACTCTACACTCTATACCCTACACTTTATACCCTACATTCTACACTCTATACCCTACACTCTATACCCTACACTCTATACTCTATACCCTACACTCTATACCCTACACTCTACACCCTACAAACTATACCCTACACTCTATACCCTACACTCTATACCCTACACTATACACTCTATACCCTACACTCTATACCCTACACTCTATACCCTACACTCTATACCATACACTCTACACTCTATACCCTACACTCTACACTCTATACCCTACACTCTATACCCTACACTCTATACCCTACACTCTATACCCTACACTCTACACTCTATACCCTACACTCTATACCCTACACTCTATGCCCTACACTCTATACCCTACACTATACACTCTATACCCTACACTCTATACCCTACACTCTATATCCTACACTCTATACCCTACACTCTATACCCTACACTCTACACTCTATACCCTACACTCTATACCCTACACTCTATACCCTACACTCTACACTCTATACCCTACACTCTATACCATACACTCTATACCCTACACTTTACACTCTATACCCTACACTCTACACTCTATACCCTACACGCTATACCCTACACTCTATACCCTACACTCTATACCCTACACTCTATACCATACACTCTATACCCTACACTCTATACCCTACACTCTACACTCTATACCCTACACTCTATACCATACACTCTACACCCTACACTCTATACCATACACTCTATACCCTACACACTACACTCTATACCCTACACTTTATACCCTACACTCTACACTCTATACCCTACACTCTATTCCATACACTCTATACCCTACACTCTATACCATACACTCTATACCCTACACTCTATACCCTACACTCTACACCCTACACTCTATACCTTACACTCTATACCCTACACTCTATACCCTACACTCTAAACTCTATACTCTACACTCTATACCCTACTCTATAACAAACACTCTATACCCTACACTCTATACCCTACACTCTATACCATACACTCTATACCCTACACTCTATAGCCTACACTCTACACCCTACACTCTATACCATACACTCTACACTCTATACCCTGCACTCTACACTCTATACCCTATACTCTATACCCTACACTCTATACCCTACACTCTATACCCTACTTTCTATACCCTAAACTATACAGTCTATACCCTACACTCTATACCCTACACTCTATATTCTACACTCTATACCCTACACTCTATACCATACACTCTACACTCTATACCCTACAGTCTACACTCTACACTCTATACCATACACTCTATACCCTACACTCTATACTCTATACCCTACACTCTATACCCTAAGCTCTATACCCTACACTCTATATCCTACACTCTATACCCTACACTCTATACCCTACACTCTATACCATACACTCTACACTCTATACCATACACTCTATACCCTACACTCTACACTCTATACCCTACACTTTATACCCTACACTCTACACTCTATACCCTACACTCTATACCCTACACTCTATACTCTATACCCTACACTCTATACCCTACACTCTACACCCTACAAACTATACCCTACACTCTATACCCTACACTCTATACCCTACACTATACACTCTATACCCTACACTCTATACCCTACACTCTATACCCTACACTCTATACCATACACTCTACACTCTATACCCTACACTCTACACTCTATACCCTACACTCTATACCCTACACTCTATACCCTACACTCTATACCCTACACTCTACACTCTATACCCTACACTCTATACCCTACACTCTATGCCCTACACTCTATACCCTACACTATACACTCTATACCCTACACTCTATACCCTACACTCTATATCCTACACTCTATACCCTACACTCTATACCCTACACTCTACACTCTATACCCTACACTCTATACCCTACACTCTATACCCTACACTCTACAACCTACACTTTATACCCTACACTCTATACCATACACTCTATACCCTACACTTTACACTCTATACCCTACACTCTACACTCTATACCCTACACTCTATACCCTACACTCTATACCCTACACTCTATACCCTACACTCTATATCCTACACTCTATACCCTACACTCTATACCCTACACTCTACACTCTATACCCTACACTCTATACCCTACACTCTATACCCTACACTCTACAACCTACACTCTATACCCTACACTCTATACCATACACTCTATACCCTACACTTTACACTCTATACCCTACACTCTACACTCTATACCCTACACGCTATACCATACACTCTATACCCTACACTCTATACCCTACACTCTATACCGTACACTCTATACCCTACACTCTATACCCTACACTCTACACTCTATACCCTACACTCTATACCATACACTCTACACCCTACACTCTATACCATACACTCTATACCCTACACACTACACTCTATACCCTACACTTTATACCCTACACTCTACACTCTATACCCTACACTCTATTCCATACACTCTATACCCTACACTCTATACCATACACTCTATACCCTACACTCTATACCCTACACTCTACACCCTACACTCTATACCTTACACTCTATACCCTACACTCTATACCCTACACTCTAAACTCTATACTCTACACTCTATACCCTACTCTATAACAAACACTCTATACCCTACACTCTATACCCTACACTCTATACCATACACTCTATACCCTACACTCTATAGCCTACACTGTACACCCTACACTCTATACCATACACTCTACACTCTATACCCTGCACTCTACACTCTATACCCTATACTCTATACCATACACTCTATACCCTACACTCTATACCCTACACTCTATACCCTAAACTATACAGTCTATACCCTACACTCTATACCCTACACTCTATATTCTACACTCTATACCCTACACTCTATACCATACACTCTACACTCTATACCCTACAGTCTACACTCTACACTCTATACCATACACTCTATACCCTACACTCTATACTCTATACCCTACACTCTACACCCTAAACTCTATACCCTACACTCTATATCCTACACTCTATACCCTACACTCTATACCATACACTCTACACTCTATACCATACACTCTATACCCTACACTCTACACTCTATACCCTACACTTTATACCCTACACTCTACACTCTATACCCTACACTCTATACCCTACACTCTATACTCTATACCCTACACTCTATACCCTACACTCTACACCCTACAAACTATACCCTACACTCTATACCCTACACTCTATACCCTACACTATACACTCTATACCCTACACTCTATACCCTACACTCTATACCCTACACTCTATACCATACACTCTACACTCTATACCCTACACTCTACACTCTATACCCTACACTCTATACCCTACACTCTATACCCTACACTCTATACCCTACACTCTACACTCTATACCCTACACTCTATACCCTACACTCTATGCCCTACACTCTATACCCTACACTATACACTCTATACCCTACACTCTATACCCTACACTCTATATCCTACACTCTATACCCTACACTCTATACCCTACACTCTACACTCTATACCCTACACTCTATACCCTACACTCTATACCCTACACTCTACAACCTACACTCTATACCCTACACTCTATACCATACACTCTATACCCTACACTTTACACTCTATACCCTACACTCTACACTCTATACCCTACACTCTATACCCTACACTCTATACCCTACACTCTATACCCTATACTCTATACCGTACACTCTATACCCTACACTCTATACCCTACACTCTACACTCTATACCCTACACTCTATACCATACACTCTACACCCTACACTCTATACCATACACTCTATACCCTACACACTACACTCTATACCCTACACTTTATACCCTACACTCTACACTCTATACCCTACACTCTATTCCATACACTCTATACCCTACACTCTATACCCTACACTCTATACCCTACACTCTGCACCCTACACTCTATACCTTACACTCTATACCCTACACTCTATACCCTACACTCTAAACTCTATACTCTACACTCTATACCCTACTCTATAACAAACACTCTATACCCTACACTCTATACCCTACACTCTATACCATACACTCTACACTCTATACCCTACACTCTACACTCTATACCCTACACTCTATACCCTACACTCTATACCCTACACCCTACGCTCTATAAGCTACACTCTATACCCTACACTCTATACCCTACACTCTATAACCTACACTCTATACCCTACACTCTATACCCTACACTCTATACCCTACACTCTATACCCTACACTCTATACCCTACACCCTACACTCTATACCCTACACTCTATAACCTACACTCTATACCCTACACTCTACATTCTATACCATACACTCTATACCATACACTCTATACACTACACTCTATACCCTAAACTCTACACTCTATACCCTACACTCTATAACATACACTCTATACACTACACTCTATACCTTACACTCTACACCATACACTCTACACTCTACATTCTATACCCTACACTCTATACCCTACACTCTCTACTCCACACTCTATACCCTACACTCTATACCCTACACTCTATACCCTACCCTCTACACTCTACACTCTATAGCCTACACTCTATACCCTACACTCTATACCCTACACTCTATACCCTACACTCTATACACTACACTCTACATTTTATACCCTACACTCTATACCATACACTCTATACCCTACACTCTACAACCTGCACTCTATACCGTACACTCTATACCCTACACTCTACACTCTATACACTACACTCTATACCCTACACTCTATACCCTACACTCTACACTCTATACCCTACACTCTATACCCTACACTCTACACTTTATACCCTACACTCTATACCATACACTCTATACCCTACACTCCATACCCTACACTCTACACTTTATACCCCACACTCTATACCATACACTCTATACCCTACACTCTACACCTTACACTCTGTACCCTACAATCTATCCCCTACACTCTACACTCTATACCCTACACTCTACACTCTACTCTATACCCTACACTCTATACCCTACACTCTACACTCTATACCCTACACTCTACACTCTACACCCTACACTCTATACCCTACACTCTATACCCTACAATCTATACCCTACACTCTATACCATACACTCTATAGCCTACACTCTATACCCTACACTCTACACTCTATACCTAACACTCTATACCCTACACTCTATACCCTACACCTTACACTCTATACCCTACACTCTATACCCTACACTCTATACCCTACAATCTACACCCTACACTCTACACACTATACCCTACACTCTATACCCTACACTCTACACTCTATACCCTACACTCTACTCCCTACACTCTATACCCTACACTCTACACCCTACACTCTATACCCTACACTCTACACTCTATACCCTACACTCTATACCCTACAGTCTATACCCTACACTCTATACCCTACACTCTACACTCTATACCCTACACTCTATACCCTACACTCTATACCCTACACCTTACACTCTATACCCTACAATCTATACCCTACACTCTATACCCTACACTCTACACCCTACACTCTACACCCTATACCCTACACTCTATACCCTACACTCTACACTCTATACCCTACACTCTACTCCCTACACTCTATACCCTACACTCTACACCCTACACTCTATACCCTACACTCTACACTCTATACCCTACACTCTATACCCTACACTCTATACCCTACACTCTATACCCTACACTCTACACTCTATACCCTACACTCTATACCCTACACTCTATACCCTACACTCTACACTCTATACCCTACACTCTACACTATATACCCTACACACTATACCCTACACTCTACACCCTACACCCTATACCCTACACTCTACACTATATACCCTACACACTATACCCTACACTCTACACTCTACACTCTATACCCTACACTCTATACCCTACACTCTATACCCTACACTCTACACTCTATACCCTACACTCTATACCCTACACTCTATACCATACACTCTACACCCTACACTCTATACCATACACTCTATACCCTACACTCTACACTTTATACCCTACACTCTATACCATACACTCTACACTGTATACCCTACACTCTATACCATACACTCTATACCCTACACTCTATACCATACACTCTATACCCTACACTCTATACCCTACAATCTAATCCCTACACTCTACACTCTATACCCTACACTCTATACCCTACACTCTACACTCTATACCCTACACTCTATACCCTACACTCTACACTCTATACCCTACACTCTATACCATACACTTTATACCCTACACTCTACACCATACACTCTATACCCTACACTCTATATCCTACACTCTACACCCTACACTCTATACCTTACACTCTATACCCTACACTCTATACCCTACACTCTAAACTCTATACCCTACACTCTACACTCTATACCCTATAACATACACTCTATACCCTACACTCTATACCCTACACTCTATACCATACACTCTGCACTCTATACCCTACACTCTATACCATACACTCTACACCATACACTCTACAGCATACACTCTATACCCTACACTCTACACTCTATACCCTACACTCTATACCCTACACTCTATACCCTACACTCTATACACTACACTCTATACCCTACACTCTATACCATACACTCTACACCCTACACTCTATACCATACACTCTATACCCTACACTCTACACTCTATACCCTACACTCTATAACCTACACTCTATACCCTACACTCTATACCCTACACTATACACTCTATACCTTACACTCTACACCATACACTCTATACCCTATACCCTACAATCTAGACCCTACACTCTATACCCCACACTCTATACCCTACACTCTATACCCTACACTCTACACTCTATACCCTACACTCTATACCATACACTGTATACCCTACACTCTATACCCTACACTCTATACCCTACACTCTATACCCTACACTCTATACCCTACACTCTATACCCTACACTCTACACTCTACACCCTACACTCTATAACATACACTCTATACACTACACTCTATACCTTACACTCTACACTCTATACCCTACACTCTATAGCATACACTCTATACACTACACTCTATACCCTACACTTTACACTCTACACCCTACACTCTACATTCTATACCCTACACTCTATACTCTACACTCTATACTCTACACTCTATAGCCTACACTCTATAGCCTACACTCTATAGCCTACACTCTATATCCTACACCCTACACTCTATACCCTACACTCTATACCCTACACTCTACACTCTATACCCTACACTCTATACCCTACACTCTATACCCTACACTCTACACTCTATACCCTACACTCTATACCCTACACTTTAATCCCTACACTCTACACTCTATACCCTACACTCTATACCCTACACTCTACACTCTATACCCAACACTCTATACCCTACACTCTACACTCTATACCATACACTCTATACCCTATACTCTATACCCTACACTCTATACCCTACACTATACACTCTATACCCTACACCCTATGCTCTATACGCTACACTCTATACCCTACACTATACACTCTATACCCTACACTCTATACCCTACACTCTATACCCTACACTTTAATCCCTACACTCTACACTTTATACCCTACACTCTATACCATACACTCTATACCCTACACTCTATACCCTACACTCTATACCCTACACTATACACTCTATACCCTACACTCTACACTGTATACCATACACTCTATGCCCCACACTCTACACCCTAAGCTCTATACCCTACACTCTATACCCTACACTCTACACTCTATACCCTACACTCTATACCCTACACCCTACGCTCTATACGCTACACTCTATACCCTACACTATACACTCTATACCCTACACTCTACACTCTACACTGTATACCATACACTCTATGCCCCACACTCTATACCCTAAACTCTACACTCTATACCCTACACTCTACACCATAAACTCTATACCATACACTCTATACCCTACACTCTACACTCTATACCCTACACTCTATACCCTACACTCTATACTCTACACTCTATAGCCTACACTCTATAGCCTACACTCTATAGCCTACACTCTATATCCTACACCCTACACTCTATACCCTACACTCTATACCCTACACTCTACACTCTATACCCTACACTCTATACCCTACACTCTATACCCTACACTCTACACTCTATACCCTACACTCTATACCCTACACTTTAATCCCTACACTCTACACTCTATACCCTACACTCTATACCCTACACTCTACACTTTATACCCTACACTCTATACCCTACACTCTACACTCTATACCATACACTCTATACCCTACACTCTATACCCTACACTCTACACTTTATACCCTACACTCTATACCATACACTCTATACCCTACACTCTATACCCTACACTCTATACCCTACACTATACACTCTATACCCTACACTCTACACTGTATACCATACACTCTATGCCCCACACTCTATACCCTAAACTCTACACTCTATACCCTACACTCTACACCCTAAGCTCTATACCCTACACTCTATACCCTACACTCTACACTCTATACCCTACACTCTATACCCTACACCCTACGCTCTATACGCTACACTCTATACCCTACACAATACACTCTATACCCTACACTCTACACTCTACACTGTATACCATACACTCTATGCCCCACACTCTATACCCTAAACTCTACACTCTATACCCTACACTCTACACCCTAAACTCTATACCATACACTCTATACCCTACACTCTACACTCTATACCCTACACTCTACACTCTATAACCTACACTCTACACTCTATACCCTACACTCTATACCATACACTCTATACCCTACACTCTACACTCTATACCCTACACTCTATACACTACACTCTATACCCTACACTCTACACTCTTTACCCTACACTCTACACTCTATACCCTACACTCTATACCCTACACTCTATACCATACACTCTATACCATACACTCTATGCCCTACACTCTAATCTCCATACCATACACTCTATACCCTACACTCTATAACATACATTCTACACCCTACACTCTATACCATACACTCTATACCATACACTCTACACTCTATACCATACACTCTATACCCTACACTCTACACTTTATACCCTACACTCTATACCCTACACTCTATACCCTTCACTCTACACACTATACCCTACACTCTACACCCTACACTCTATACCCTACACTCTATACCCTTACCAGAAGTCTGTGCCCATAACTGGGAGCACTGGACACGGGTGTTACCTGCCGACGCAGGGACTCCCTTCATCTTGAAAAGAAAATTCCCCACATATATATATTTCAGCTAGTTCCCCTGAGGATTCTCCCCTATGGGAGAGGAAATGCGTAGGGAAGGTTACCTTATCGTGGTGGGTACAATACATTAGACTGACTTGGGAACTGCCCTTGTCAGGGCGGGAGCCACGCAGGGGCACGACTGGGGTAGTATAGAGACATTTTTCTCCCCCTCCCCCCGAGGTATTGCAGTGGATACTCCCGGAATAAGGACTATTTGGTGAGACAAAACCATTTTTTTAATAGAGCACTGGTTATATGAGCACTTTTTTTGGCACTGTTCACAAGCGACGTCATTATCCATTAGATATTTTAACATGGTCTAATAAAAGTTATATTTTAGATTTATATATATGAGTTGTTCTCCTAGCTTATGTGCCTATTGTTGTTCGAGGACTTCTAGGGGTATTATATTTGTATACACCCTATACGTGGCTTACCCTACACTCTATGCCCTAGACTCTAATCTCCATACCATACACTCTATACCCTACACTCTATAACATACATTCTACACCCTACACTCTATACCATACACTCTATACCATACACTCTACACTCTATACCCTACACTCTATACCCTACACGCTATACCCTACACTCTATACCCTACACTCTATACCCTACACTCTATACCCTACACTTTACACTCTATACCCTACACTCTATACCATACACTCTATACCCTACACTCTACACTCTATACCCTACACTCTATACCATACACTCTATACCATACAATCTATGCCCTACACTCTAATCTGCATACCATACACTCTATACCCTACACTCTATAACATACATTCTACACCCTACACTCTATACCATACACTCTATACCCTACACTCTACACTCTATACCATACACTCTATACCCTACACGCTACACTCTATACCCTAAACTCTACACCCTACACTCTATACCCTACACTCTATACCCTACACTCTATACCCTACACTCTACACTCTATACCCTACACTCTATACCCTACACTCTATACCATGCACTCTATACCATACACTCTATCCCCTACACTCTATACCATACACTCTACACTCTATACCCTACACTCTATACCCTACACTCTGCACTCTATACCCTACACTCTATACCCTACACTCTACACTCTATACCCTACACTCTACACTCTATACCCTACATTCTATACCCTACAATCTATACCATACACTCTATATCATACACTCTACACTCTATACCCTACACTGTATACCCTACACTCTAAACTCTATACCCTACACTCTATACCCTACACTCTACACTCTATACCCTACACTCTACACTCTATACCCTACACTCTATACCCTACAATCTATAACATACACTCTATACCATACACTCTATACCATACACTCTATCCCCTACACTCTATACCATAGACTCTACACTCTATACCCTACACTCTATACCCTACACTCTACACTCTATACCCCACACTCTATACCCTACACTCTACACTCTATACCCTACACTCTATACCCTACACTCTATACCATACACTCTATACCATACACTCTATCCCCTACACTCTATCCCATACACTCTACACTCTATACCCTACACTCTACACTCTATATCCTACACTCTACACCCTACACTCTATACCATACACTCTATACCCTACACTCTACACTCTATACCCTACACTCTATACCCTACACTCTATACCCTACACCCTACGCTCTATACCCTACACTCTATACCCTACACTCTAATCCCTACACTCTACACTCTATACCCTACACTCTATACCCTACACTCTATACCATACACTCTATATCCTACACTCTATACTCTACACTCTATTCCATGCACTCTATACCCTACACTCTATACCCTACACTCTACACTCTATACCCTACACTCTACACTCTACACTCTATACCCTACACTCTATACCCTACACTCTACACCCTACACTCTATACCCTACACTCTATACCCTACACTCTATACCCTACACTCTACACTCTATACCCTACACTCTATACCCTACACTCTATACCATACACTCTATACCATACACTCTATCCCCTACACTCTATACCATACACACTATACCCTACACTCTATACCCTACACTCTATACCCTACACTCTATACGCTACACTCTACACTCTATACCCTACACTCTATACTCTACAATCTATACCCTACACTCTATTCCCTACACTCTATACCATACACTCTATACCCTACACTCTACACTCTATACCGTACACTCTATACCCTACACTCTATACCCTACACTCTACACTCTATACCCTACACTCTACACTCTATACTCTACACTCTACAACATACACTCTATACCCTACACTCTATACCCTACACTCTACACACTATACCCTACACTCTATACCATACACTCTACACCCTACACTCTATACCCTACACTCTATACCCTACACTCTACACTCTATACCCTACACTCTATACCATACACTCTATACCCTACACTCTATACCCTACACTCTATATCATACACTCTATACCCTACACTCTATACCCTACACTCTGCACTTTACACTGTATACCCTACGCTCTATACCCTACACTCTACACTCTATACCCTACACTCTATACCCTACACTCTATACCCTACACTCTATACCCTACACCCTACACTCTAAACCCTACAATCTATACCCTACACTCTACACTCTATACCCTACACTCTATACCCTGCACCCTACACCCTACGCTCTATACCCTACACTCTATACCCTACACTCTACACTCTATACCCTACACTCTATTCCATACACTCTATACCCTACACTCTATACCATACACTCTATACCCTTTACTCTATACCCTACACTCTACACTCTATTCCCTACACTCTATACCATACACTCTATACCCTTTACTCTATACCCTACACTCTATAACCTACACTATACACTCTATACCCTACACTCTACACTCTATACCATACACTCCATACCCTACACTCTATACCCTACACTCTATACCCTACACTCTATACCATACACTCTATACCCTACACTCTATGCCCTACACTCTATAACATACACTCTATACCCTACACTCTATACCCTACACTCTATACCATACACTCTACACTATATATCCTACACTCTATACCCTACACTCTACACTCTATACCCTACACTCTATACCCTACACTCTACACTCTATACCCTACGCTCTATACCATACAATATATACTCTACACTCTATACCATACACACTATACCCTACACTCTATACCCTACACTCTATACCCTACACTCTATACGCTACACTCTACACTCTATACCCTACACTCTATACTCTACAATCTATACCCTACACTCTATACCATACACTCTATACCCTACACTCTACACTCTATACCGTACACTCTATACCCTACACTCTATACCCTACACTCTACACTCTATACCCTACACTCTACACTCTATACTCTACACTCTACAACATACACTCTATACCCTACACTCTATACCCTACACTCTACACACTATACCCTACACTCTATACCATACACTCTACACCCTACACTCTATACCCTACACTCTATACCCTACACTCTACACTCTATACCCTACACTCTATACCATACACTCTATACCCTACACTCTACACTCTATACCCTACACTCTATATCATACACTCTATACCCTACACTCTATACCCTACACTCTGCACTTTACACTCTATACCCTACGCTCTATACCCTACACTCTACACTCTATACCCTACACTCTATACCCTACACTCTATACCCTACACTCTATACCCTACACCCTACACTCTATACCCTACACTCTACACTCTATACCCTACACTCTATACCCTACACTCTACACTCTATACCCTACACTCTATACCCTACACTCTATACCCTACACTCTTCACTCTATACCCTACTCTCTATACCCTACACTCTATGCCCTACACTCTATACACTACACTCTATACCCTACACTCTACACTCTATACCCTACACTCTATACCCTACACTCTATACCATACACTCTATACCCTACACTCTAATCCTTACACTCTACACTCTATACCCTACACTCTATACCCTACACTCTATACCCTACACTCTATACCCTACACTCTACACTCTATACCCTACACTCTATACCCTACACTCTATACCCTACACTCTACACCCTACACTCTATACCCTACACTCTATACCCTACACTCTACAACCTACACTCTATACCCTACACTCTATACCATACACTCTATACCCTACACTCTACACTCTATACCCTACACTGTACACTCTATACCCTACACTCTATACCCTACACTCTACACTCTATACCCTACTCTCTATACCCTACACTCTATACCCTACACTCTATACACTACACTCTATACCCTACACTCTACACTCTATACCCTACACTCTATACCCTACACTCTATACCATACACTCTATACCCTACACTCTAATCCTTACACTCTACACTCTATACCCTACACTCTATAACCTACAATCTATACCCTACACTCTATACCCTACACTCTACACTCTATACCCTACACTCTATACCCTACACTCTATACCCTACACTCTATACCCTACACCCTACACTCTATACCCTACACTCTATACCCTACAGTCTATACCCTACACTCTATACCCTACACTCTATACCCTACACTCTACACCCTACACTCTACACTCTATACCCTACACTCTATACCTACACTCTATACCCTACACTCTGCAACCTACACTCTATACCCTACACTCAATAACATACACTCTATACCCTACACTCTACACTCTATACCCTACACTCTACACTCTATACCCTACACTCTATACCCTACACTCTACACTCTATACCCTACACTCTATACCCTACACTCTATACCCTACACTCTACACTCTATACCCTACACTCTATACCCTACACTCTATACACTACACTCTATACCCTACACTCTACACTCTATACCCTACACTCTATACCCTACACTCTATACCATACACTCTATACCCTACACTCTAATCCTTACACTCTACACTCTATACCCTACACTCTATACCCTACACTCTATACCCTACACTCTATACCCTACACTCTACACTCTATACCCTACACTCTATACCCTACACTCTATACCCTACACTCTATACCCTACACTCTACACTCTATACCCTACACTCTATACCCTACACTCTATACCCTACACTCTATACCCTACACTCTACACCCTACACTCTATACCCTACACTCTATACCCTACACTCTACAACCTACACTCTATACCCTACACTCTATACCATACACTCTATACCCTACACTCTACACTCTATACCCTACACTCTACACTCTATACCCTACACTCTATAACCTACACTCTACACTCTATACCCTACACTCTATACCCTACAATCTATACCCTACACTCTACACTCTATACCATACACTCTACACCCTACACTCTATACCATACACTCTATACCCTACACTCTACACTCTATACCCTACACTCTATACCCTACACTCTACACTCTATACCCTACACTCTATACCCTACACTCTATACCATACACTCTATACCATACACTCTATCCCCTACACTCTATACCATACACACTATACCCTACACTCTATACCCTACACTCTATACCCTACACTCTATACGCTACACTCTACACTCTATACCCTACACTCTATACTCTACAATCTATACCCTACACTCTATACCCTACACTCTATACCATACACTCTATACCCTACACTCTACACTCTATACCGTACACTCTATACCCTACACTCTATACCCTACACTCTACACTCTATACCCTACACTCTACACTCTATACTCTACACTCTACAACATACACTCTATACCCTACACTCTATACCCTACACTCTACACACTATACCCTACACTCTATACCATACACTCTACACCCTACACTCTATACCCTACACTCTATACCCTACACTCTACACTCTATACCCTACACTCTATACCATACACTCTATACCCTACACTCTATACCCTACACTCTATATCATACACTCTATACCCTACACTCTATACCCTACACTCTGCACTTTACACTGTATACCCTACGCTCTATACCCTACACTCTACACTCTATACCCTACACTCTATACCCTACACTCTATACCCTACACTCTATACCCTACACCCTACACTCTAAACCCTACAATCTATACCCTACACTCTACACTCTATACCCTACACTCTATACCCTGCACCCTACACCCTACGCTCTATACCCTACACTCTATACCCTACACTCTACACTCTATACCCTACACTCTATTCCATACACTCTATACCCTACACTCTATACCATACACTCTATACCCTTTACTCTATACCCTACACTCTACACTCTATTCCCTACACTCTATACCATACACTCTATACCCTTTACTCTATACCCTACACTCTATAACCTACACTATACACTCTATACCCTACACTCTACACTCTATACCATACACTCCATACCCTACACTCTATACCCTACACTCTATACCCTACACTCTATACCATACACTCTATACCCTACACTCTATGCCCTACACTCTATAACATACACTCTATACCCTACACTCTATACCCTACACTCTATACCATACACTCTACACTATATATCCTACACTCTATACCCTACACTCTACACTCTATACCCTACACTCTATACCCTACACTCTACACTCTATACCCTACGCTCTATACCATACAATATATACTCTACACTCTATACCATACACACTATACCCTACACTCTATACCCTACACTCTATACCCTACACTCTATACGCTACACTCTACACTCTATACCCTACACTCTATACTCTACAATCTATACCCTACACTCTATACCATACACTCTATACCCTACACTCTACACTCTATACCGTACACTCTATACCCTACACTCTATACCCTACACTCTACACTCTATACCCTACACTCTACACTCTATACTCTACACTCTACAACATACACTCTATACCCTACACTCTATACCCTACACTCTACACACTATACCCTACACTCTATACCATACACTCTACACCCTACACTCTATACCCTACACTCTATACCCTACACTCTACACTCTATACCCTACACTCTATACCATACACTCTATACCCTACACTCTACACTCTATACCCTACACTCTATATCATACACTCTATACCCTACACTCTATACCCTACACTCTGCACTTTACACTCTATACCCTACGCTCTATACCCTACACTCTACACTCTATACCCTACACTCTATACCCTACACTCTATACCCTACACTCTATACCCTACACCCTACACTCTATACCCTACACTCTACACTCTATACCCTACACTCTATACCCTACACTCTACACTCTATACCCTACACTCTATACCCTACACTCTATACCCTACACTCTTCACTCTATACCCTACTCTCTATACCCTACACTCTATGCCCTACACTCTATACACTACACTCTATACCCTACACTCTACACTCTATACCCTACACTCTATACCCTACACTCTATACCATACACTCTATACCCTACACTCTAATCCTTACACTCTACACTCTATACCCTACACTCTATACCCTACACTCTATACCCTACACTCTATACCCTACACTCTACACTCTATACCCTACACTCTATACCCTACACTCTATACCCTACACTCTACACCCTACACTCTATACCCTACACTCTATACCCTACACTCTACAACCTACACTCTATACCCTACACTCTATACCATACACTCTATACCCTACACTCTACACTCTATACCCTACACTGTACACTCTATACCCTACACTCTATACCCTACACTCTACACTCTATACCCTACTCTCTATACCCTACACTCTATACCCTACACTCTATACACTACACTCTATACCCTACACTCTACACTCTATACCCTACACTCTATACCCTACACTCTATACCATACACTCTATACCCTACACTCTAATCCTTACACTCTACACTCTATACCCTACACTCTATACCCTACAATCTATACCCTACACTCTATACCCTACACTCTACACTCTATACCCTACACTCTATACCCTACACTCTATACCCTACACTCTATACCCTACACCCTACACTCTATACCCTACACTCTATACCCTACAGTCTATACCCTACACTCTATACCCTACACTCTATACCCTACACTCTACACCCTACACTCTACACTCTATACCCTACACTCTATACCTACACTCTATACCCTACACTCTGCAACCTACACTCTATACCCTACACTCAATAACATACACTCTATACCCTACACTCTACACTCTATACCCTACACTCTACACTCTATACCCTACACTCTATACCCTACACTCTACACTCTATACCCTACACTCTATACCCTACACTCTATACCCTACACTCTACACTCTATACCCTACACTCTATACCCTACACTCTATACACTACACTCTATACCCTACACTCTACACTCTATACCCTACACTCTATACCCTACACTCTATACCATACACTCTATACCCTACACTCTAATCCTTACACTCTACACTCTATACCCTACACTCTATACCCTACACTCTATACCCTACACTCTATACCCTACACTCTACACTCTATACCCTACACTCTATACCCTACACTCTATACCCTACACTCTATACCCTACACTCTACACTCTATACCCTACACTCTATACCCTACACTCTATACCCTACACTCTATACCCTACACTCTACACCCTACACTCTAAACCCTACACTCTATACCCTACACTCTACAACCTACACTCTATACCCTACACTCTATACCATACACTCTATACCCTACACTCTACACTCTATACCCTACACTCTACACTCTATACCCTACACTCTATACCCTACACTCTACACTCTATACCCTACACTCTATACCCTACAATCTATACCCTACACTCTACACTCTATACCATACACTCTACACCCTACACTCTATACCATACACTCTATACCCTACACTCTACACTCTATACCCTACACTCTATACCCTACACTCTACACTCTATACCCTACACTCTATACCGTACACTCTATACCCTACACTCTATACCATACACTCTATACCCTACACTCTATAGCCTACACTCTACACCCTACACTCTATACCATACACTCTACACTCTATACCCTACACTCTACACTCTATACCCTATACTCTATACCCTACACTCTATACTCTATACCCTACACTCTATACCCTACACTCTATACCCTACACTCTATACCCTAAACTATACACTCTATACCCTACACTCTATACCCTACACTCTATATTCTACACTCTATACCCTACACTCTATACCATACACTCTACACTCTATACCCTACACTCTACACTCTACACTCTATACCCTACACTCTATACTCTATACCCTACACTCTATACTCTAAACTATACACTCTATACCCTACACTCTATATCCTACACTCTATACCCTACACTCTATACCCTACACTCTATACCATACACTCTAGACTCTATACCATACACTCTATACCCTACACTCTACACTCTATACCCTACACTTTATACCCTACACTCTACACTCTATACCCTACACTCTATACCCTACACTCTATACTCTATACCCTACACTCTATACCCTACACTCTACACCCTACAAACTATACCCTACACTCTATACCCTACACTCTATACCCTACACTATACACTCTATACCCTACACTCTATACCCTACACTCTATACCCTACACTCTATACCATACACTCTACACTCTATACCCTACACTCTACACTCTATACCCTACACTCTATACCCTACACTCTATACCCTACACGCTATACCCTACACTCTACACTCTATACCCTACACTCTATACCCTACACTCTATGCCCTACACTCTATACCCTACACTATGCACTCTATACCCTACACTCTATACCCTACACTCTATATCCTACACTCTATACCCTACACTCTATACCCTACACTCTACACTCTATACCCTACACTCTATACCCTACACTCTATACCCTACACTCTACAACCTACACTCTATACCCTACACTCTATACCATACACTCTATACCCTACACTTTACACTCTATACCCTACACTCTACACTCTATACCCTACACTCTATACCCTACACTCTATACCCTACACTCTATACCCTACACTCTATACCGTACACTCTATACCCTACACTCTATACCCTACACTCTACACTCTATACCCTACACTCTATACCATACACTCTACACCCTACACTCTATACCATACACTCTATACCCTACACACTACACTCTATACCCTACACTTTATACCCTACACTCTACACTCTATACCCTACACTCTATTCCATACACTCTATACCCTACACTCTATACCATACACTCTATACCCTACACTCTATACCCTACACTCTACACCCTACACTCTATACCTTACACTCTATACCCTACACTCTATACCCTACACTCTAAACTCTATACTCTACACTCTATACCCTACTCTATAACAAACACTCTATACCCTACACTCTATACCCTACACTCTATACCATACACTCTATACCCTACAATCTATAGCCTACACTCTACACCCTACACTCTATACCATACACTCTACACTCTATACCCTACACTCTACACTCTATACCCTATACTCTATACCCTACACTCTATACTCTATACCCTACACTCTATACCCTAAACTATACACTCTATACCCTACACTCTATACCCTACACTCTATATTCTACACTCTATACCCTACACTCTATACCATACACTCTACACTCTATACCCTACACTCTACACTCTACACTCTATACCATACACTCTATACCCTACACTCTATACTCTATACCCTACACTCTATACCCTAAACTCTATACCCTACACTCTATATCCTACACTCTATACTCTACACTCTATACCCTACACTCTATACCATACACTCTACACTCTATACCATACACTCTATACCCTACACTCTACACTCTATACCCTACACTTTATACCCTACACTCTACACTCTATACCCTACACTCTATACCCTACACTCTATACTCTATACCCTACACTCTATACCCTACACTCTACACCCTACAAACTATACCCTACACTTCATACCCTACACTCTATACCCTACACTATACACTCTATACCCTACACTCTATACCCTACACTCTATACCCTACACTCTATACCATACACTCTACACTCTATACCCTACACTCTACACTCTATACCCTACACTCTATACCCTACACTCTATACCCTACACTCTATACCCTACACTCTACACTCTATACCCTACACTCTATACCCTACACTCTATGCCCTACACTCTATACCCTACACTATACACTCTATACCCTACACTCTATACCCTACACTCTATATCCTACACTCTATACCCTACACTCTATACCCTACACTCTACACTCTATACCCTACACTCTATACCCTACACTCTATACCCTACACTCTACAACCTACACTCTATACCCTACACTCTATACCATACACTCTATACCCTACACTTTACACTCTATACCCTACACTCTACACTCTATACCCTACACTCTATATCTTACACTCTATACCCTACACTCTATACCCTATACTCTATACCGTACACTCTATACCCTACACTCTATACCCTACACTCTACACTCTATACCCTACACTCTATACCATACACTCTACACCCTACACTCTATACCATACACTCTATACCCTACACACTACACTCTATACCCTACACTTTATACCCTACACTCTACACTCTATACCCTACACTCTATTCCATACCATACACTCTATACCCTACACTCTATACCCTACACTCTACACCCTACACTCTATACCTTACACTCTATACCCTACACTCTATACCCTACACTATACACTCTATACCCTACACTCTATACCCTACACTCTATACCCTACACTCTATACCATACACTCTACACTCTATACCCTACACTCTACACTCTATACCCTACACTCTATACCCTACACTCTATACCCTACACGCTATACCCTACACTCTACACTCTATACCCTACACTCTATACCCTACACTCTATGCCCTACACTCTATACCCTACACTATGCACTCTATACCCTACACTCTATACCCTACACTCTATATCCTACACTCTATACCCTACACTCTATACCCTACACTCTACACTCTATACCCTACACTCTATACCCTACACTCTATACCCTACACTCTACAACCTACACTCTATACCCTACACTCTATACCATACACTCTATACCATACACTTTACACTCTATACCCTACACTCTACACTCTATACCCTACACTCTATACCCTACACTCTATACCCTACACTCTATACCCTACACTCTATACCGTACACTCTATACCCTACACTCTATACCCTACACTCTACACTCTATACCCTACACTCTATACCATACACTCTACACCCTACACTCTATACCATACACTCTATACCCTACACACTACACTCTATACCCTACACTTTATACCCTACACTCTACACTCTATACCCTACACTCTATTCCATACACTCTATACCCTACACTCTATACCATACACTCTATACCCTACACTCTATACCCTACACTCTACACCCTACACTCTATACCTTACACTCTATACCCTACACTCTATACCCTACACTCTAAACTCTATACTCTACACTCTATACCCTACTCTATAACAAACACTCTATACCCTACACTCTATACCCTACACTCTATACCATACACTCTATACCCTACAATCTATAGCCTACACTCTACACCCTACACTCTATACCATACACTCTACACTCTATACCCTACAATCTACACTCTATACCCTATACTCTATACCCTACACTCTATACTCTATACCCTACACTCTATACCCTACACTCTATACCCTACACTCTATACCCTAAACTATACACTCTATACCCTACACTCTATACCCTACACTCTATATTCTACACTCTATACCCTACACTCTATACCATACACTCTACACTCTATACCCTACACTCTACACTCTACACTCTATACCATACACTCTATACCCTACACTCTATACTCTATACCCTACACTCTATACCCTAAACTCTATACCCTACACTCTATATCCTACACTCTATACTCTACACTCTATACCCTACACTCTATACCATACACTCTACACTCTATACCATACACTCTATACCCTACACTCTACACTCTATACCCTACACTTTATACCCTACACTCTACACTCTATACCCTACACTCTATACCCTACACTCTATACTCTATACCCTACACTCTATACCCTACACTCTACACCCTACAAACTATACCCTACACTCCATACCCTACACTCTATACCCTACACTATACACTCTATACCCTACACTCTATACCCTACACTCTATACCCTACACTCTATACCATACACTCTACACTCTATACCCTACACTCTACACTCTATACCCTACACTCTATACCCTACACTCTATACCCTACACTCTATACCCTACACTCTACACTCTATACCCTACACTCTATACCCTGCACTCTATGCCCTACACTCTATACCCTACACTATACACTCTATACCCTACACTCTATACCCTACACTCTATATCCTACACTCTATACCCTACACTCTATACCCTACACTCTACACTCTATACCCTACACTCTATACCCTACACTCTATACCCTACACTCTACAACCTACACTCTATACCCTACACTCTATACCATACACTCTATACCCTACACTTTACACTCTATACCCTACACTCTACACTCTATACCCTACACTCTATACCTTACACTCTATACCCTACACTCTATACCCTATACTCTATACCGTACACTCTATACCCTACACTCTATACCCTACACTCTACACTCTATACCCTACACTCTATACCATACACTCTACACCCTACACTCTATACCATACACTCTATACCCTACACACTACACTCTATACCCTACACTTTATACCCTACACTCTACACTCTATACCCTACACTCTATTCCATACCATACACTCTATACCCTACACTCTATACCCTACACTCTACACCCTACACTCTATACCTTACACTCTATACCCTACACTCTATACCCTACACTCTAAACTCTATACTCTACACCCTACACTTTATACCTTACACTCTACACCCTACACTCTATACCTTACACTCTATACCCTACACTCTATACCCTACACTCTATACCCTACACTCTACACCCTACACTCTATACCTTACACTCTATACCCTACACTCTATACCCTACACTCTAAACTCTATACTCTACACTCTATACCCTACTCTATAACAAACACTCTATACCCTACACTCTATACCCTACACTCTATACCATACACTCTACACTCTATACCCTACACTCTACACTCTATACCCTACACTCTATACCCTACACTCTATACCCTACACCCTACGCTCTATAAGCTACACTCTATACCCTACACTCTATACCCTACACTCTATAACCTACACTCTATACCCTACACTCTATACCCTACACTCTATACCCTACACTCTATACCCTACACTCTATACCCTACACCCTACACTCTATACCCTACACTCTATACCCTACACTCTATACCCTACACTCTACACTCTATACCATACACTCTATACCCTACACTCTACACCCTACACTCTACACCCTATACCCTACACTCTATACCCTACACTCTACACTCTATACCCTACACTCTATAACATACACTCTATACCCTACACTCTATACCCTACACTCTATACCCTACACTCTATACCCTACACTCTATACCCTACACCCTACACTCTATACCCTACACTCTATACCCTACACTCTATACCCTACACTCTACACTCTATACCATACACTCTACACCCTACACTCTACACTCTACATTCTATACCCTACACTCTATACCCTACACTCTCTACTCCACACTCTATACCCTACACTCTATACCCTACACTCTATACCCTGCACTCTACACCCTACACTCTACACTCTATAGCCTACACTCTATACCCTACACTCTATACCCTACACTCTATACCCTACACTCTATACACTACACTCTACATTTTATACCCTACACTCTATACCATACACTCTATACCCTACACTCTACAACCTGCACTCTATACCCTACACTCTATACCCTACACTCTACACTCTATACACTACACTCTATACCCTACACTCTATACCCTACACTCTACACTCTATACCCTACACTCTATACCCTACACTCTACACTTTATACCCTACACTCTATACCATACACTCTATACCCTACACTCCATACCCTACACTCTACACTTTATACCCCACACTCTATACCATACACTCTATACCCTACACTCTACACCTTACACTCTATACCCTACAATCTATCCCCTACACTCTACACTCTATACCCTACACTCTACTCTCTACTCTATACCCTACACTCTATACCCTACACTCTACACTCTATACCCTACACTCTACACTCTACACCCTACACTCTATACCCTACACTCTATACCCTACACTCTATACCCTACACTCTATACCATACACTCTATACCCTACACTCTATACCCTACACTCTACACTCTATACCTTACACTCTATACCCTACACTCTATACCCTACACCTTACACTCTATACCCTACACTCTATACCCTACACTCTATACCCTACAATCTACACCCTACACTCTACACCCTATACCCTACACTCTATTCCCTACACTCTACACTCTATACCCTACACTCTACTCCCTACACTCTATACCCTACACTCTACACCCTACACTCTATACCCTACACTCTACACTCTATACCCTACACTCTATACCCTACAGTCTATACCCTACACTCTATACCCTACACTCTACACTCTATACCCTACACTCTATACCCTACACTCTATACCCTACACCTTACACTCTATACCCTACAATCTATACCCTACACTCTATACCCTACACTCTACACCCTACACTCTACACCCTATACCCTACACTCTATACCCTACACTCTACACTCTATACCCTACACTCTACTCCCTACACTCTATACCCTACACTCTACACCCTACACTCTATACCCTACACTCTACACTCTATACCCTACACTCTATACCCTACACTCTATACCCTACACTCTATACCCTACACTCTACACTCTATACCCTACACTCTACACTATATACCCTACACACTATACCCTACACTCTACACCCTACACTCTATACCCTACACTCTACACTATATACCCTACACACTATACCCTACACTCTACACTCTACACTCTATACCCTACACTCTATACCCTACACTCTATACCCTACACTCTACACTCTATACCCTACACTCTATACCCTACACTCTATACCATACACTCTACACCCTACACTCTATACCATACACTCTATACCCTACACTCTACACTTTATACCCTACACTCTATACCATACACTCTACACTGTATACCCTACACTCTATACCATACACTCTATACCCTACACTCTATACCATACACTCTATACCCTACACTCTATACCCTACAATCTAATCCCTACACTCTACACTCTATACCATACACTCTATACCCTACACTCTACACTCTATACCCTACACTCTATACCCTACACTCTACACTCTATACCCTACACTCTATACATACACTCTATACCCTACACTCTATACCATACACTCTATACCCTACACTCTATACCCTACACTCTACACCCTACACTCTATACCTTACACTCTATACCCTACACTCTATACCCTACACTCTAAACTCTATACCCTACACTCTACACTCTATACCCTATAACATACACTCTATACCCTACACAATATACCCTACACTCTATACCATACACTCTACACTCTATACCCTACACTCTATACCATACACTCTACACTCTATACCCTACACTCTACACTCTATACCCTACACTCTATACCCTACACTCTATACCCTACACTCTATACACTACACTCTATACCCTACACTCTATACCATACACTCTACACCCTACACTCTATACCATACACTCTATACCCTACACTCTACACTCTATACCCTACACTCTATAACCTACACTCTATACCCTACACTCTATACCCTACACTTTACACTCTATACCTTACACTCTACACCATACACTCTATACCCTATACCCTACAATCTAGACCCTACACTCTATACCCCACACTCTATACCCTACACTCTATACCCTACACTCTACACTCTATACCCTACACTCTATACCCTACACTCTATACCCTACACTCTATACCCTACACTCTATACCCTACACTCTATACCCTACACTCTACACTCTACACCCTACACTCTATAACATACACTCTATACACTACACTCTATACCCTACACTTTACACTCTACACCCTACACTCTACATTCTATTCCCTACACTCTATACTCTACACTCTATACTCTACACTCTATAGCCTACACTCTATAGCCTACACTCTATAGCCTACACTCTATATCCTACACCCTACACTCTATACCCTACACTCTATATCCTACACTCTACACTCTATACCCTACACTCTATACCCTACACTCTATACCCTACACTCTACACTCTATACCCTACACTCTATACCCTACACTTTAATCCCTACACTCTACACTCTATACCCTACACTCTATACCCTACACGCTACACTCTATACCCTACACTCTATACTCTACACTCTACACTCTATACCATACACTCTATACCCTATACTCTATACCCTACACTCTATACCCTACACTATACACTCTATACCCTACACCCTACGCTCTATACGCTACACTCTATACCCTACACTATACACTCTATACCCTACACTCTATACCCTACACTTTAATCCCTACACTCTACACTTTATACCCTACACTCTATACCATACACTCTATACCCTACACTCTATACCCTACACTCTATACCCTACACTATACACTCTATACCCTACACTCTACACTGTATACCATACACTCTATGCCCCACACTCTATACCCTAAACTCTACACTCTATACTCTACACTCTACACCCTAAGCTCTATACCCTACACTCTATACCCTACACTCTACACTCTATACCCTACACTCTATACCCTACACCCTACGCTCTATACGCTACACTCTATACACTACACTATACACTCTATACCCTACACTCTACACTCTACACTGTATACCATACACTCTATGCCCCACACTCTATACCCTAAACTCTACACTCTATACCCTACACTCTACACCATAAACTCTATACCATACACTCTATACCCTACACTCTACACTCTATACCCTACACTCTATACCCTACACTCTATACTCTACACTCTATAGCCTACACTCTATAGCCTACACTCTATAGCCTACACTCTATATCCTACACCATACACTCTATACCCTACACTCTATACCCTACACTCTACACTCTATACCCTACACTCTATACCCTACACTCTATACCCTACACTCTACACTCTATACCCTACACTCTATATCCTACACTCTACACTCTATACCATACTCTCTATACCCTACACTCTATACCCTACACTCTACACTTTATACCCTACACTCTATACCATACACTCTATACCCTACACTCTATACCCTACACTCTATACCCTACACTATACACTCTATACCCTACATTCTACACTGTATACCATACACTCTATGCCCCACACTCTATACCCTAAACTCTACACTCTATACCCTACAGTCTACACCCTAAGGTCATACCCTACACTCTATACCCTACACTCTACACTCTATACCCTACACTCTATACCCTACACCCTACGCTCTATACGCTACACTCTATACCCTACACAATACACTCTATACCCTACACTCTACACTCTACACTGTATACCATACACTCTATGCCCCACACTCTATACCCTAAACTCTACACTCTATACCCTACACTCTACACCCTAAACTCTATACCATACACTCTATACCCTACACTCTACACTCTATACCCTACACTCTACACTCTATAACCTACACTCTACACTCTATACCCTACACTCTATACCATACACTCTATACCCTACACTCTACACTCTATACCCTACACTCTATACACTACACTCTATACCCTACACTCTACACTCTTTACCCTACACTCTACACTCTATACCCTACACTCTATACCCTACACTCTATACCATACACTCTATACCATACACTCTATACCCTACACTCTATACCCTACACTCTACACCCTACACTCTATACCCTACACTCTACACTCTATACCCTACACTCTATACCCTACACTCTATACCCTACACTCTATACCCTACACTCTATACCCTACACTCTATACCCTACACTCTACACTCTATACCCTACACTCTACACTATATACCCTACACACTATACCCTACACTCTATACCCTACACTCTACACTCTATACCCTACACTCTACACCCTGCACTCTGTACCCTACACTCTATACCCTACACTCTACACTCTGTACCCTACACTCTATACCCTACACTCTATACCCTACACTCTATACCCTACACTCTATACCCTACACTCTACACTCTATACCCTACACTCTATACCATACACTCTATACCCTACACTCTACACTCTATACCCTACACTCTATACCATACACTCTACACCCTACACTCTATACCATACACTCTATAACCTACACTTTACACTCTATACCCTACACTCTATACCATACACTCTACACTTTATACCCTACACTCTATACCATACACACTATACCCTACACTCTATACCCTAAACTCTATACCCTACACTCTAATCCCTACACTCTAATCCCTACACTCTAATCCCTACACTCTAATCCCTACACTCTATACCCTACACTCTACACCCTACACTCTAATCCCTACACTCTAATCCCTACACTCTACACTCTATACCCTACACTCTATACCCTACACTCTACACTCTATACCCTACACTCTATACCCTACACTCTATACCCTACACTCTATACCATACACTCTATACCCTACACTCTACACTCTATACCATACACTCTATACCCTACACTCTATACCATACACTCTATACCCTACACTCTATACCCTACACTCCACACCCTACACTCTATACCTTACACTCTATACCCTACACTCTAAACTCTATACCCTACACTCTACACTCTATACCCTACACTCTTTACCCTATACCCTACACTCTATACACTACACTCTATACCATACACTCTACACTCTATACCCTACACTCTATACCATACACTCTACATCCTACACTCTACACCACTCTACACCCCACACTCTACACCCTACACCCTACACTCTATACCCTACACTCTACACCATACACTCTATACCCTATACCCTATACCCTACACTCTATACCCTACACTCTATACCCTACACTCTACACTCTATACCCTACACTCTATACCATACACTGTATACCCTACACTCTATACCCTACACTCTACACTCTATACCCTACACTCTATACCATACACTCTATACCCTACACTCTAAACTCTACACTCTATACCCTACACTCTATACCCTACACTCTAATCCCTACACTCTACACTCTATACCCTACACGCTATATCCTACACTTTACACTCTACACCCTACACTCTACATTCTATACCCTACACTCTAAACTCTACACTCTATAGCCTACACTCTATACCCTACACTCTATACCCTACACTCTACACTTTATACCCTACACTCTATACCATACACTCTATACCCTACACTCTATACCCTACACTATACACTCTATACCCTACACTCTACACTGTATACCATACACTCTATGCCCCACACTCTCTACCCTAAACTCTACACTCTATACCCTACACTCTACACCCTAAGCTCTATACCATACACTCTATACCCTACACTCTACACTCTATACCCTACACTCTATACCCTACACTCTATACCCTGCACCCTACGCTCTATACGCTACACTCTATACCCTACACTCTATACCCTACACTCTATACCCTACACTCTACACTCTATACCATACACTCTATACCATACAATCTATACACTACACTCTATACCCTAAACTCTACACTCTATACCCTACACTCTATAACATACACTCTATACACTATACTCTATAACTTACACTCTATACCCTACACTTTGCACTCTACACCCTACACTCTACACTCTACATTCTATACCCTACACTCTATACCCTACACTCTCTACTCCACACTCTATACCCTACACTCTATACCCTACACTCTATACCCTACATTCTACACTATATACTCTACACTCTATAGCCTACACTCTATACCCTACACTCTATACCCTACACTCTATACCCTACACTCTATACCCTACACTCTATACCCTACACTTTATACCCTACACCCTATACCATACACTCTATACCCTACACTCTACAACCTGCACTCTATACCCTACACTCTATACCCTACACCCTACACTTTATACCCTACACTCTATACCCTACACTCTATACCCTACACTCTATACCCTACACTCTATACCCTACACTCTACACTCTATGCCCTACACTCTACACTTTATACCCTACACTCTATACCATACACTCTATACCCTACACTCCATACATTACACTCTACACTCTATGCCCTACACTCTACACTTTATACCCTACACTCTATACCCTACACTCTACACCCTACACTCTAATCCCTACACTCTAATCCCTACACTCTACACTCTATACCCTACACTCTATACCCTACACTCTACACTCTATACCCTACACTCTATACCCTACACTCTATACCCTACACTCTATACCATACACTCTATACCCTACACTCTACACTCTATACCATACACTCTATACCCTACACTCTATACCATACACTCTATACCCTACACTCTATACCCTACACTCCACACCCTACACTCTATACCTTACACTCTATACCCTACACTCTAAACTCTATACCCTACACTCTACACTCTATACCCTACACTCTTTACCCTATACCCTACACTCTATACACTACACTCTATACCATACACTCTACACTCTATACCCTACACTCTATACCATACACTCTACATCCTACACTCTACACCACTCTACACCCCACACTCTACACCCTACACCCTACACTCTATACCCTACACTCTACACCATACACTCTATACCCTATACCCTATACCCTACACTCTATACCCTACACTCTATACCCTACACTCTACACTCTATACCCTACACTCTATACCATACACTGTATACCCTACACTCTATACCCTACACTCTACACTCTATACCCTACACTCTATACCATACACTCTATACCCTACACTCTAAACTCTACACTCTATACCCTACACTCTATACCCTACACTCTAATCCCTACACTCTACACTCTATACCCTACACGCTATATCCTACACTTTACACTCTACACCCTACACTCTACATTCTATACCCTACACTCTAAACTCTACACTCTATAGCCTACACTCTATACCCTACACTCTATACCCTACACTCTACACTTTATTCCCTACACTCTATACCATACACTCTATACCCTACACTCTACACTTTATACCCTACACTCTATACCATACACTCTATACCCTACACTCTATACCCTACACTATACACTCTATACCCTACACTCTACACTGTATACCATACACTCTATGCCCCACACTCTCTACCCTAAACTCTACACTCTATACCCTACACTCTACACCCTAAGCTCTATACCATACACTCTATACCCTACACTCTACACTCTATACCCTACACTCTATACCCTACACTCTATACCCTGCACCCTACGCTCTATACGCTACACTCTATACCCTACACTCTATACCCTACACTCTATACCCTACACTCTACACTCTATACCATACACTCTATACCATACAATCTATACACTACACTCTATACCCTAAACTCTACACTCTATACCCTACACTCTATAACATACACTCTATACACTATACTCTATAACTTACACTCTATACCCTACACTTTGCACTCTACACCCTACACTCTACACTCTACATTCTATACCCTACACTCTATACCCTACACTCTCTACTCCACACTCTATACCCTACACTCTATACCCTACACTCTATACCCTACATTCTACACTATATACTCTACACTCTATAGCCTACACTCTATACCCTACACTCTATACCCTACACTCTATACCCTACACTCTATACCCTACACTCTATACCCTACACTTTATACCCTACACCCTATACCATACACTCTATACCCTACACTCTACAACCTGCACTCTATACCCTACACTCTATACCCTACACCCTACACTTTATACCCTACACTCTATACCCTACACTCTATACCCTACACTCTATACCCTACACTCTATACCCTACACTCTACACTCTATGCCCTACACTCTACACTTTATACCCTACACTCTATACCATACACTCTATACCCTACACTCCATACATTACACTCTACACTTTATACCCTACACTCTATACCATACACTCTATACCCTACACTCTACACCTTACACTGTATACCCTACATTCTATCCCCTACACTCTACACTCTATACCCTACACTCTATACCCTACACTCTACACTCTATACCCTACACTCTACACTCTACACCCTACACTCTATACCCTACACTCTATACCATACACTCTATACCATACACTCTATACCCTACACTCTATACCCTACACTCTACACCCTACACTCTACACCCTGCACTCTGTACCCTACACTCTACACTCTTTACCCTACACTCTATACCCTACACTCTATACCCTACACTCTATACCCTACACTCTACACTCTATACCTTACACTCTACACCCTACACTCTATACCCTACACTCTATACCCTACACTCTGTACCCTACACTCTATACCATACACTCTACACCCTACACTCTACACCCTACACTCTACACCCTACACTCTACACTTTATACCCTACACTCTATACCCTACACTCTATACCCTGCACTCTACACCCTGCACTCTACACCCTACACTCTACACCCTACACTCTACACCCTACACTCTACACCCTACACTCTATACCCTACACTATACACTCTATACCCTACACTCTACACTGTATACCATACACTCTATGCCCCACACTCTATACCCTAAACTCTACACTCTATACCCTACACTCTACACTCTATACCATACACTCTACACCCTACACTCTACACCCTACACTCTATACCCTACACTCTACACTTTATACCCTACACTCTATACCCTACACTCTATACCCTGCACTCTACACCCTGCACTCTACACCCTGCACTCTACACCCAACACTCTATACCCTACACTCTACACCCTACACTCTACATCCTACACTCTATACCCTACACACTACACTCTATACCCTACACTCTATAGCCTACACTCTATACCCTACACTCTATACCCTACACTCTATATCCTACACTCTACACTCTATATACCATACAATCTATACCCTACACTCTATACCATACACTCTATACCATACACTCTATACCATACACTCTATACCCTACACTCTATACCATACACTCTAAACTCTATACCTTACACTCTATACCCTACACTCTATACCCTACACTCTACACTCTATACCTTACACTCTATACCCTACACTCTATACCCTACACTCTAAACTCTATACCCTACACTCTACACTATACACTCTAAACTCTATACCTTACACTCTATACCCTACACTCTATACCTTACACTCTACACTCTATACCTTACACTCTATACCCTACACTCTATACCCTACACTCTAAACTGTATACCCTACACTCCACACTCTACACTCTATACCCTACACTCTATACCCTACACTCTACACCCTACACTCTATACCCTACACTCTATACCCTACACTCTAAACTCTATACCCTACACTCTACACTCTATACCCTACACTCTATAACATGCACTCTATACCCTACACTCTATACCCTACACTCTATACCCTACACTCTATACCCTACACTCTACACTCTATACCCTACACTCTATACCATACACTCTACACCATGCACTCTATAGCATACACTCTATACCCTACACTCTACACTCTATACCCTACACTCTACACCCTACACTCTATACCCTACACTATACACTCTATACCCTACACTCTACACTTTATACCTTACTCTCTATACCCTACACTCTATACCCTACACTCTACAACGTGCACTCTATACCCTACATTCTATACCCTACACCCTACACTCTATACCCTACACTCTATACCCTACACTCTATACCCTACACTCAATACCCTACACTCTATACCCTACACTCTACACTCTATACCCTACACTCTATAACATACACTCTATACACTACACTCTATACCTTACACTCTATACCCTACACTTTACATTCTACACCCTACACTCTACACTCTATTCCCTACACTCTATACCCTACACTCTATACCCTACACTCTACACTCTATACCCTACACTCTACACCCTGCACTCTGTACCCTACACTCTATACCCTACACTCCATACATTACACTCTACACTCTATGCCCTACACTCTACACTTTATACCCTACACTCTATACCCTACACTCTACACCCTACACTCTAATCCCTACACTCTAATCCCTACACTCTACACTCTATACCCTACACTCTATACCCTACACTCTACACTCTATACCCTACACTCTATACCCTACACTCTATACCCTACACTCTATACCATACACTCTATACCCTACACTCTACACTCTATACCATACACTCTATACCCTACACTCTATACCATACACTCTATACCCTACACTCTATACCCTACACTCCACACCCTACACTCTATACCTTACACTCTATACCCTACACTCTAAACTCTATACCCTACACTCTACACTCTATACCCTACACTCTTTACCCTATACCCTACACTCTATACACTACACTCTATACCATACACTCTACACTCTATACCCTACACTCTATACCATACACTCTACATCCTACACTCTACACCACTCTACACCCCACACTCTACACCCTACACCCTACACTCTATACCCTACACTCTACACCATACACTCTATACCCTATACCCTATACCCTACACTCTATACCCTACACTCTATACCCTACACTCTACACTCTATACCCTACACTCTATACCATACACTGTATACCCTACACTCTATACCCTACACTCTACACTCTATACCCTACACTCTATACCATACACTCTATACCCTACACTCTAAACTCTACACTCTATACCCTACACTCTATACCCTACACTCTAATCCCTACACTCTACACTCTATACCCTACACGCTATATCCTACACTTTACACTCTACACCCTACACTCTACATTCTATACCCTACACTCTAAACTCTACACTCTATAGCCTACACTCTATACCCTACACTCTATACCCTACACTCTACACTTTATTCCCTACACTCTATACCATACACTCTATACCCTACACTCTACACTTTATACCCTACACTCTATACCATACACTCTATACCCTACACTCTATACCCTACACTATACACTCTATACCCTACACTCTACACTGTATACCATACACTCTATGCCCCACACTCTCTACCCTAAACTCTACACTCTATACCCTACACTCTACACCCTAAGCTCTATACCATACACTCTATACCCTACACTCTACACTCTATACCCTACACTCTATACCCTACACTCTATACCCTGCACCCTACGCTCTATACGCTACACTCTATACCCTACACTCTATACCCTACACTCTATACCCTACACTCTACACTCTATACCATACACTCTATACCATACAATCTATACACTACACTCTATACCCTAAACTCTACACTCTATACCCTACACTCTATAACATACACTCTATACACTATACTCTATAACTTACACTCTATACCCTACACTTTGCACTCTACACCCTACACTCTACACTCTACATTCTATACCCTACACTCTATACCCTACACTCTCTACTCCACACTCTATACCCTACACTCTATACCCTACACTCTATACCCTACATTCTACACTATATACTCTACACTCTATAGCCTACACTCTATACCCTACACTCTATACCCTACACTCTATACCCTACACTCTATACCCTACACTCTATACCCTACACTTTATACCCTACACCCTATACCATACACTCTATACCCTACACTCTACAACCTGCACTCTATACCCTACACTCTATACCCTACACCCTACACTTTATACCCTACACTCTATACCCTACACTCTATACCCTACACTCTATACCCTACACTCTATACCCTACACTCTACACTCTATGCCCTACACTCTACACTTTATACCCTACACTCTATACCATACACTCTATACCCTACACTCCATACATTACACTCTACACTTTATACCCTACACTCTATACCATACACTCTATACCCTACACTCTACACCTTACACTGTATACCCTACATTCTATCCCCTACACTCTACACTCTATACCCTACACTCTATACCCTACACTCTACACTCTATACCCTACACTCTACACTCTACACCCTACACTCTATACCCTACACTCTATACCATACACTCTATACCATACACTCTATACCCTACACTCTATACCCTACACTCTACACCCTACACTCTACACCCTGCACTCTGTACCCTACACTCTACACTCTTTACCCTACACTCTATACCCTACACTCTATACCCTACACTCTATACCCTACACTCTACACTCTATACCTTACACTCTACACCCTACACTCTATACCCTACACTCTATACCCTACACTCTGTACCCTACACTCTATACCATACACTCTACACCCTACACTCTACACCCTACACTCTACACCCTACACTCTACACTTTATACCCTACACTCTATACCCTACACTCTATACCCTGCACTCTACACCCTGCACTCTACACCCTACACTCTACACCCTACACTCTACACCCTACACTCTACACCCTACACTCTATACCCTACACTATACACTCTATACCCTACACTCTACACTGTATACCATACACTCTATGCCCCACACTCTATACCCTAAACTCTACACTCTATACCCTACACTCTACACTCTATACCATACACTCTACACCCTACACTCTACACCCTACACTCTATACCCTACACTCTACACTTTATACCCTACACTCTATACCCTACACTCTATACCCTGCACTCTACACCCTGCACTCTACACCCTGCACTCTACACCCAACACTCTATACCCTACACTCTACACCCTACACTCTACATCCTACACTCTATACCCTACACACTACACTCTATACCCTACACTCTATAGCCTACACTCTATACCCTACACTCTATACCCTACACTCTATATCCTACACTCTACACTCTATATACCATACAATCTATACCCTACACTCTATACCATACACTCTATACCATACACTCTATACCATACACTCTATACCCTACACTCTATACCATACACTCTAAACTCTATACCTTACACTCTATACCCTACACTCTATACCCTACACTCTACACTCTATACCTTACACTCTATACCCTACACTCTATACCCTACACTCTAAACTCTATACCCTACACTCTACACTATACACTCTAAACTCTATACCTTACACTCTATACCCTACACTCTATACCTTACACTCTACACTCTATACCTTACACTCTATACCCTACACTCTATACCCTACACTCTAAACTGTATACCCTACACTCCACACTCTACACTCTATACCCTACACTCTATACCCTACACTCTACACCCTACACTCTATACCCTACACTCTATACCCTACACTCTAAACTCTATACCCTACACTCTACACTCTATACCCTACACTCTATAACATGCACTCTATACCCTACACTCTATACCCTACACTCTATACCCTACACTCTATACCCTACACTCTACACTCTATACCCTACACTCTATACCATACACTCTACACCATGCACTCTATAGCATACACTCTATACCCTACACTCTACACTCTATACCCTACACTCTACACCCTACACTCTATACCCTACACTATACACTCTATACCCTACACTCTACACTTTATACCTTACTCTCTATACCCTACACTCTATACCCTACACTCTACAACGTGCACTCTATACCCTACATTCTATACCCTACACCCTACACTCTATACCCTACACTCTATACCCTACACTCTATACCCTACACTCAATACCCTACACTCTATACCCTACACTCTACACTCTATACCCTACACTCTATAACATACACTCTATACACTACACTCTATACCTTACACTCTATACCCTACACTTTACATTCTACACCCTACACTCTACACTCTATTCCCTACACTCTATACCCTACACTCTATACCCTACACTCTACACTCTATACCCTACACTCTACACCCTGCACTCTGTACCCTACACTCTATACCCTACACTCTACACTCTGTACCCTACACTCTATACCCTACACTCTATACCCTACACTCTATACCCTACACTCTATACCCTACACTCTACACTCTATACCCTACACTCTATACCATACACTCTACACCCTACACTCTATACCATACACTCTATAACCTACACTTTACACTCTATACCCTACACTCTATACCATACACTCTACACTTTATACCCTACACTCTATACCATACACACTATACCCTACACTCTATACCCTACACTCTATACCCTACACTCTAATCCCTACACTCTAATCCCTACACTCTAATCCCTACACTCTAATCCCTACACTCTATACCCTACACTCTACACCCTACACTCTAATCCCTACACTCTAATCCCTACACTCTACACTCTATACCCTACACTCTATACCCTACACTCTATACCCTACACTCTACACTCTATACCCTACACTCTATACCCTACACTCTATACCCTACACTCTATACCATACACTCTATACCCTACACTCTACACTCTATACCATACACTCTATACCCTACACTCTATACCATACACTCTATACCCTACACTCTATACCCTACACTCCACACCCTACACTCTATACCTTACACTCTATACCCTACACTCTAAACTCTATACCCTATACTCTACATTCTATACCCTACACTCTACACTCTATACCCTACACTCTTTACCCTATACCCTACACTCTATACACTACACTCTATACCATACACTCTATACCCTACACTCTATACCATACACTCTACATCCTACACTCTACACCACTCTACACCCCACACTCTACACCCTACACCCTACACTCTATACCCTACACTCTACACCATACACTCTATACCCTATACCCTACAATCTATACCCTACACTCTATACCCTACAATCTATACCCTACACTCTATACCCTACACTCTACACTCTATACCCTACACTCTATACCATACACTGTATACCCTACACTCTATACCCTACACTCTACACTCTATACCCTACACTCTATACCATACACTCTATACCCTACACTCTAAACTCTACACTCTATACCCTACACTCTATACCCTACACTCTAATCCCTACACTCTACACTCTATACCCTACACTCTATACCCTACACTTTACACTCTACACCCTACACTCTACATTCTATACCCTACACTCTAAACTCTATACTCTATAGCCTACACTCTATTCCCTACACTCTATACCCTACACTCTACACTTTATTCCCTACACTCTATACCATACACTCTATACCCTACACTCTACACTTTATACCCTACACTCTATACCATACACTCTATACCCTACACTCTATACCCTACACTATACACTCTATACCCTACACTCTACACTGTATAGCATACACTCTATGCCCCACACTCTCTACCCTAAACTCTACACTCTATACCCTACACTCTACACCCTAAGCTCTATACCATACACTCTATACCCTACACTCTACACTCTATACCCTACACTCTATACCCTACACTCTATACCCTGCACCCTACGCTCTATACGCTACACTCTATACCCTACACTCTATACCCTACACTCTATACCCTACACTCTATACCCTACACTCTATACCCTACACTCTATACCCTACACTCTACACTCTATACCATACACTCTATACCATACAATCTATACACTACACTCTATACCCTAAACTCTACACTCTATACCCTACACTCTATAACATACACTCTATACACTACACTCTATAACTTACACTCTATACCCTACACTTTGCACTCTACACCCTACACTCTACACTCTACATTCTATACCCTACACTCTATACCCTACACTCTCTACTCCACACTCTATACCCTACACTCTATACCCTACACTCTATACCCTACATTCTACACTATATACTCTACACTCTATAGCCTACACTCTATACCCTACACTCTATACCCTACACTCTATACCCTACACTCTATACCCTACACTCTATACCCTACACTTTATACCCTACACCCTATACCATACACTCTATACCCTACAGTCTACAACCTGCACTCTATACCCTACACACTATACCCTACACCCTACACTTTATACCCTACACTCTATACCCTACACTCTATACCCTACACTCTATACCCTACACTCTACACTCTATACCCTACACTCTACACTTTATACCCTACACTCTATACCATACACTCTATACCCTACACTCCATACATTACACTCTACACTTTATACCCTACACTCTATACCATACACTCTATACCCTACACTCTACACCTTAAACTCTATACCCTACATTCTATCCCCTACACTCTACACTCTATACCCTACACTCTATACCCTACACTCTACACTCTATACCCTACACTCTACACTCTACACCCTACACTCTATACCCTACACTCTATACCATACACTCTATACCATACACTCTATACCCTACACTCTATACCCTACACTCTACACCCTATACTCTACACTCTATACCCTACACTCTACACCCTGCACTCTGTACCCTACACTCTACACTCTTTACCCTACACTCAATACCCTACACTCTATACCCTACACTCTATACCCTACACTCTATACCCTACACTCTACACTCTATACCTTACACTCTATACCCTACACTCTATACCCTACACTCTATACCCTACACTCTATACCCTACACTCTATACCATACACTCTACACCCTACACTCTACACCCTAAACTCTACACCCTACACTTTACACTTTATACCCTACACTCTATACCCTACACTCTATACCCTGCACTCTACACCCTGCACTCTACACCCTACACTCTACACCCTACACTCTACACCCTACACTCTACACCCTACACTCTATACCCTACACTCTATACCCTACACTATACACTCTATACCCTACACTCTACACTGTATACCATACACTCTATGCCCCACACTCTATACCCTAAACTCTACATTCTATACCCTACACTCTACACTCTATACCATACACTCTACACCCTACACTCTACACCCTACACTCTATACCCTACACTCTATACCCTACACTCTACACTTTATACCCTACACTCTATACCCTACACTCTATACCCTGCACTCTACAACCTGCACTCTACACCCTGCACTCTACACCCAACACTCTATACCCTACACTCTACACCCTACACTCTACATCCTACACTCTATGCCCTACACACTACACTCTATACCCTACACTCTATAGCCTACACTCTATACCCTACACTCTATACCCTACACTCTATATCCTACACTCTACACTCTATACCATACACTCTATACCCTACACTCTATACTATACACTCTATACCATACACTCTATACCATACACTCTATACCCTACACTCTATACCCTACACTCTATACCCTACACTTTATACCATACACTCTAAACTCTATACCTTACACTCTATACCCTACACTCTATACCCTACACTCTACACTCTATACCTTACACTCTATACCCTACACTCTATACCCTACACTCTAAACTCTATACCCTACACTCTACACTGTACACTCTAAACTCTATACCTTACACTCTATACCCTACACTCTATACCCTACACTCTACACTCTATACCTTACACTCTATACCCTACACTCTATACCCTACACTCTAAACTCTATACCCTACACTCTACACTCTACACTCTATACCCTACACTCTATACCATACACTCTATACCCTACACTCTATACCCTACACTCTATACCCTACACTCTACACCCTACACTCTATACCCTACACTCTATACCCTACACTCTAAACTCTATACCCTACACTCTACACTCTATACCCTACACTCTATACCATACACTCTATACCCTACACTCTATACCCTACACTCTATACCCTACACTCTACACTCTATACCCTACACTCTATACCATACACTCTACACCATGCACTCTATAGCATACACTCTATACCCTACACTCTACACTCTATACCCTACACTCTATACCCTACACTCTATACCCTACACTATACACTCTATACCCTACACTCTACACTTTATACCTTACTCTCTATACCCTACACTCTATACCCTACACTCTACAACGTGCACTCTATACCCTACACTCTATACCCTACACCCTACACTCTATACCCTACACTCTATACCCTACACTCTATACCCTACACTCTATACCCTACACTCTATACCCTACACTCTACACTCTATACCCTACACTCTATAACATACACTCTATACACTACACTCTATACCTTACACTCTATACCCTACACTTTACATTCTACACCCTACACTCTACACTCTATTCCCTACACTCTATACCCTACACTCTATACCCTACACTCTACACTCTATACCCTACACTCTACACCCTGCACTCTGTACCCTACACTCTATACCCTACACTCTACACTCTGTACCCTACACTCTATACCCTACACTCTATACCCTACACTCTATACCCTACACTCTATACCCTACACTCTACACTCTATACCCTACACTCTATACCATACACTCTACACCCTACACTCTATACCATACACTCTATAACCTACACTTTACACTCTATACCCTACACTCTATACCATACACTCTACACTTTATACCCTACACTCTATACCATACACACTATACCCTACACTCTATACCCTACACTCTATACCCTACACTCTATACCCTACACTCTAATCCCTACACTCTAATCCCTACACTCTAATCCCTACACTCTAATCCCTACACTCTAATCCCTACACTCTATACCCTACACTCTACACCCTACACTCTAATCCCTACACTCTAATCCCTACACTCTACACTCTATACCCTACACTCTATACCCTACACTCTACACTCTATACCCTACACTCTATACCCTACACTCTATACCCTACACTCTATACCATACACTCTATACCCTACACTCTACACTCTATACCATACACTCTATACCCTACATTCTATACCATACACTCTATACCCTACACTCTATACCCTACACTCCACACCCTACACTCTATACCTTACACTCTATACCCTACACTCTAAACTCTATACCCTACACTCTACACTCTATACCCTACACTCTTTACCCTATACCCTACACTCTATACACTACACTCTATACCATACACTCTACACTCTATACCCTACACTCTATACCATACACTCTACTTCCTACACTCTACACCACTCTACACCCCACACTCTACACCCTACACCCTACACTCTATACCCTACACTCTACACCATACACTCTATACCCTATACCCTATAACATACAATCTATACCCTACACTCTATACCCTACACTCTATACCCTACACTCTATACCCTACACTCTACACTCTATACCCTACACTCTATACCATACACTGTATACCCTACACTCTATACCCTACACTCTACACTCTATACCCTACACTCTATACCATACAAACTATACCCTACACTCTAAACTCTACACTCTATACCCTACACTCTATACCCTACACTCTAATCCCTACACTCTACACTCTATACCCTACACTCTATACCCTACACTTTACACTCTACACCCTACACTCTACATTCTATACCCTACACTCTAAACTCTACACTCTATAGCCTACACTCTATACCCTACACTCTATACCCTACACTCTACACTTTATTCCCTACACTCTATACCATACACTCTATACCCTACACTCTACACTTTATACCCTACACTCTATACCATACACTCTATACCCTACACTCTATACCCTACACTATACACTCTATACCCTACACTCTACACTGTATACCATACACTCTATGCCCCACACTCTCTACCCTAAACTCTACACTCTAAACCCTACACTCTACACCCTAAGCTCTATACCATACACTCTATACCCTACCCTCTACACTCTATACCCTACACTCTATACCCTACACTCTATACCCTGCACCCTACGCTCTATACGCTACACTCTATACCCTACACTCTATACCCTACACTCTATACCCTACACTCTATACCCTACACTCTATACCCTAAACTCTACACTCTATACCCTACACTCTATAACATACAATCTATACACTACACTCTATAACTTACACTCTATACCCTACACTTTGCACTCTACACCCTACACTCTACACTCTACATTCTATACCCTACACTCTATACCCTACACTCTCTACTCCACACTCTATACCCTACACTCTATACCCTACACTCTATACCCTACACTCTACACTATATTTTCTACAATCTATAGCCTACACTCTATACCCTACACTCTATACCCTACACTCTATACCCTACACTCTATACCCTACACTCTATACCCTACACTCTATACCATACACTCTATACCCTACACTCTACAACCTGCACTCTATACCCTACACTCTATACCCTACACCCTACACTTTATACCCTACACTCTATACCCTACACTCTATACCCTACACTCTATACCCTACACTCTACACTCTATACCCTACACTCTACACTTTATACCCTACACTCTATACCATACACTCTATACCCTACACTCCATACATTACACTCTACACTTTATACCCTACACTCTATACCATACACTCTATACCCTACACTCTACACCTTACACTCTATACCCTACATTCTATCCCCTACACTCTACACTCTATACCCTACACTCTATACCCTACACTCTACACTCTATACCGTACACTCTACACTCTACACCCTACACTCTATACCCTACACTCTATACCATACACTCTATACCATACACTCTATACCCTACACTCTATACCCTACACTCTACACCCTACACTCTACACTCTATACCCTACACTCTACACCCTGCACTCTGTACCCTACACTCTACACTCTTTACCCTACACTCTATACCCTACACTCTATACCCTGCACTCTATACCCTACACTCTATACCCTACACTCTACACTCTATACCTAACACTCTATACCCTACACTCTATACCCTACACTCTATACCCTACACTCTATACCCTACACTCTATACCATACACTCTACACCCTACACTCTACACCCTACACTCTACACCCTACACTCTACACTTTATACCCTACACTCTATACCCTACACTCTATACCCTGCACTCTACACCCTGCACTCTACACCCTACACTCTACACCCTACACTCTACACCCTACACTCTACACCCTACACTCTATACCCTACACTCTATACCCTACACTATACACTCTATACCCTACACTCTACACTGTATACCATACACTCTATGCCCCACACTCTATACCCTAAACTCTACACTCTATACCCTACACTCTACACTCTATACCATACACTCTACACCCTACACTCTACACCCTACACTCTATACCCTACACTCTATACCCTACACTCTACACTTTATACCCTACACTCTATACCCTACACTCTATACCCTGCACTCTACACCCTGCACTCTACACCCTGCACTCTACACCCAACACTCTATACCCTACACTCTACACCCTACACTCTACATCCTACACTCTATACCCTACACTCTACACTCTATACCCTACACTCTATAGCCTACACTCTATACCCTACACTCTATACCCTACACTCTATATCCTACACTCTACACTCTATACCCTACACTCTATACCATACACTCTATACCCTACACTCTATACCATACACTCTATACCATACACTCTATACCATACACTCTATACCCTACAATCTATACCCTACACTCTATACCATACACTCTAAACTCTATACCTTACACTCTATACCCTACACTCTATACCCTACACTTTACACTCTATACCTTACACTCTATACCCTACACTCTATACCCTACACTCTAAACTCTATACCCTACACTCTACACTCTATACCCTACACTCTATACCATACACTCTATACCCTACACTCTATACCCTACACTCTATACCCTACACTCTACACCCTACACTCTATACCCTACACTCTATACCCTACACTCTATACCCTATACTCTAAACTCTATACCCTACACTCTACACTCTATACCCTACACTCTATAATATGCACTCTATACCCTACACTCTATACCCTACACTCTATACCCTATACTCTATACCCTACACTCTACACTCTATACCCTACACTCTATACCATACACTCTACACCATGCACTCTATAGCATACACTCTATACCCTACACTCTACACTCTATACCCTACACTCTATACCCTACACTATACACTCTATACCCTACACTCTACACTTTATACCTTACTCTCTATACCCTACACTCTATACCCTACACTCTACAACGTGCACTCTATACCCTACACTCTATACCCTACACCCTACACTCTATACCCTACACTCTATACCCTACACTCTATACCCTACACTCTATACCCTACACTCTATAACATACACTCTATACACTACACTCTATACCTTACACTCTATACCCTACACTTTACATTCTACACCCTACACTCTACACTCTATTCCCTACACTCTATACCCTACACTCTATACCCTACACTCTATACTCTACACTCTATACCCTACACTCTACACTCTATACCCTACACTCTATACCCTACACTCTAATCCCTACACTCTAATCCCTACACTCTACACTCTATACCCTACACTCTATACCCTACACTCTATACCCTACACTCTACACCCTACACTCTACACCCTACACTCTAATCCCTACACTCTAATCCCTACACCCTACACTCTATACCCTACACTCTATACCCTACACTCTACACCCTACACTCTATACCCTACACTCTTTACCCTACACTCTATACCCTACACCCTACACTCTACACCCTACACTCTACACTCTATACCCTAAACTCTATACCCTACACTCTACACTCTATACCCTACACCCTGCACTCTGTACCCTACACTCTACACTCTTTACCCTACACTCTATACCCTACACTCTATACCCTACACTCTATACCCTACACTCTACACTCTATACCTTACACTCTATACCCTACACTCTATACCCTACACTCTAAACTCTATACCCTACACTCTACACTCTATACCCTATACTCTATAACATACACTCTATACCCTACACTCTATACCCTACACTCTATACCATATACTCTACACCCTACACTCTATACCATAGACTCTACACCATACACTCTATAGCATACACTCTATACCCTACACTATACACTCTATACCCTACACTCTATACCCTACACTATACACTCTATACCCTACACTCTACACTTTATACCCTACACTCTATACCCTACACTCTATACCCTACACTCTACAACCTGCACTCTATACCCTACACTCTATACCCTACACTCTACACTCTATACCCTACACTCTATACCCTACACTCTACACTGTATACCATACACTCTATGCCCCACACTCTATACCCTAAACTTTACACTCTATACCCTACACTCTACACCCTAAGCTCTATACCATACACTCTATACCCTACACTCTACACTCTATACCCTACACTCTATACCCTACACTCTATACCCTACACCCAACGCTCTATAAGCTACACTCTATACCCTACACTCTATACCCTACACTCTATAACCTACACTCTATACCCTACACTCTATACCCTACACTCTATACCCTACACTCTATACCCTACACTCTACACTCTATACCCTTCACTCTATACCCTACACTCTATACCCTACACTCTATACCCTACACTCTACACTCTATACCATACACTCTATACCATACACTCTATACACTACACTCTATACCCTAAACTCTACACTCTATACCATACACTCTATAACATACACTCTATACACTACACTCTATACCTTACACTCTACACCCTACACCCTACACTCTACATTCTATACCCTACATTCTATACCCTACACTCTCTACTCCACACTTTATACCCTACACTCTATACCCTACACTCTATACCCTACACTCTACACCCTACACTCTACACTTTATAGCCTACACTCTATACCCTACACTCTATACCCTACACTCTATACCATACACTCTACACCCTACACTCTACACCCTACACTCTATACCCTACACTCTATACCCTACACTCTACACTCTATACCCTACACTCTATACCCTACACTCTATACCCTGCACTCTACACCCTGCACTCTACACCCTGCACTCTACACCCAACACTCTATACCCTATACTCTACAGCCTACACTCTACATCCTACACTCTATACCCTACACTCTACACTCTATACCCTACACTCTATAGCCTACACTCTATACCCTACACTCTATACCCTACACTCTATACCCTACACTCTATACCATACACTCTATACCCTACACTCTATACCATACACTCTGTACCATACACTCTATACCATACACTCTATACCCTACACTCTATACCCTACACTCTATACCATACACTCTAAACTCTATACCTTACACTCTATACCCTACACTCTATACCCTACACTCTACACTCTATACCTTACACTCTATACCCTACACTCTATACCCTACACTCTAAACTCTATACCCTACACTCTACACTCTACACTCTATACCCTACACTCTATACCATACACTCTATACCCTACACTCTATACCCTACACTCTATACCCTACACTCTACACCCTACACTCTATACCCTACACTCTATACCCTACACTCTATACCCTACACTCTAAACTCTATACCCTACACTCTACACTCTACACTCTATACCCTACACTCTATAACATGCACTCTATACCCTACACTCTATACCCTACACTCTATACCCTACACTCTATACCCTACACTCTACACTCTATACCCTACACTCTATACCATACACTCTACACCATGCACTCTATAGCATACACTCTATACCCTACACTCTACACTCTATACCCTACACTCTATACCCTACACTCTATACCCTACACTATACACTCTATACCCTACACTCTACACTTTATACCTTACTCTCTATACCCTACACTCTATGCCCTACACTCTACAACGTGCACTCTATACCCTACACTCTATAACCTACACCCTACACTCTATACCCTACACTCTATACCCTACACTCTATACCCTACACTCTATACCCAACACTCTACACTCTATACCCTACACTCTATAACATACACTCTATACACTACACTCTATACCTTACACTCTATACCCTACACTTTACATTCTACACCCTACACTCTACACTCTATTCCCTACACTCTATACCCTACACTCTATACCCTACACTCTATACCCTACACTATACACGCTATACCCTACACTCTATACCCTACACTCTAATCCCTACTCTCTAATCCCTACACTCTACACTCTATACCCTACACTCTATACCCTACACTCTATACCCTACACTCTACACCCTACACTCTACACCCTACACTCTAATCCCTACACTCTAATCCCTACACCCTACACTCTATACCCTACACTCTATACCCTACACTCTATACCCTACACTCTACACCCTACACTCTATACCCTACACTCTATACCCTACACTCTATACCCTACACCCTACACTCTACACCCTACACTCTACACTCTATACCCTACACTCTATACCCTACACTCTACACTCTATACCCTACACCCTGCACTCTGTACCCTACACTCTACACTCTTTACCCTACACTCTATATCCTACACTCTATACCCTACACTCTATACCCTACACTCTACACTCTATACCTTACACTCTATACCCTACACTCTATACCCTACACTCTAAACTCTATACCCTACACTCTACACTCTATACCCTATACTCTATAACATACACTCTATACCCTACACTCTATACCCTACACTCTATACCATATACTCTACACCCTACACTCTATACCATACACTCTACACCATACACTCTATAGCATACACTCTATACCCTACACTATACACTCTATACCCTACACTCTATACCCTACACTATACACTCTATACCCTACACTCTACACTTTATACCCTACACTCTATACCCTACACTCTATACCCTACACTCTACAACCTGCACTCTATACCCTACACTCTATACCCTACACTCTACACTCTATACCCTACACTCTATACCCTACACTCTATACCCTACACTCTACACTGTATACCATACACTCTATGCCCCACACTCTATACCCTAAACTCTACACTCTATACCCTACACTCTACACCCTAAGCTCTATACCATACACTCTATACCCTACACTCTACACTCTATACCCTACACTCTATACCCTACACCCTACGCTCTATAAGCTACACTCTATACCCTACACTCTATACCCTACACTCTACACTCTATACACTACACTCTATACCCTACACTCTATACCCTACACTCTATACCCTACACTCTACACTCTATACCATACACTCTATACCATACACTCTATACACTACACTCTATACCCTAAACTCTACACTCTATACCCTACACTCTATAACATACACTCTATACACTACACTCTATACCTTACACTCTACACCCTACACTCTACACTCTACATTCTATACCCTACACTCTATACCCTACACTCTCTACTCCACACTCTATACCCTACACTCTATACCCTACACTCTATACCCTACACTCTACACCCTACACTCTACACTCTATAGCCTACAATCTATACCCTACACTCTATACCCTACACTCTATACCCTACACTCTATACCCTACACTCTATACACTACACTCTACATTTTATACCCTACACTCTATACCATACACTCTATACCCTACACTCTACAACCTGCACTCTATACCCTACACTCTATACCCTACACTCTACACTCTATACCCTACACTCTATACCCTACACTCTATACCCTACACTCTACACTCTATACCCTACACTCTATACCCTACACTCTACACTTTATACCCTACACTCTATACCATACACTCTATACCCTACACTCCATACCCTACACTCTACACTTTATACCCCACACTCTATACCATACACTCTATACCCTACACTCTACACCTTACACTCTATACCCTACATTCTATCCCCTACACTCTACACTCTATACCCTACACTCTACACTCTACTCTATACCCTACACTCTACACTCTATACCCTACACTCTACACTCTACACCCTACACTCTATACCCTACACTCTATACCCTACACTCTAATCCCTACATTCTATACCCTACACTCTATACCATACACTCTACACCCTACACACTACACTCTACACCCTACACTCTATACCCTATACCCTACACTCTATACCCTACACTCTATACCCTACACTCTATACCCTACACTATACACTCTATACCCTACACTCTACGCTTTATACCCTACACTCTATACCCTACACTCTATACCCTACACTCTACACCCTACACTCTACACCCTACACTCCAATGCCTACACTCTAATCCCTACACCCTACACTCCATACCCTACACTCTATACCCTACACTCTACACCCTACACTCTACACTCTACACCCTACACTCTATACCCTACACTCTATACCCTACACTCTATACCCTACACCCTACACTCTACACCCTACACTCTATACCCTACACTCTACACCCTACACTCTATACCCTACACTCTACACCCTGCACTCTGTACCCTACACTCTACACTCTTTACCCTACACTCTATACCCTACACTCTATACCCTACACTCTATACCCTACACTCTACACTCTATACCTTACACTCTATACCCTACACTCTATACCCTACACTCTAAACTCTATACCCTACACTCTACACTCTATACCCTACACTCTATAACATACACTCTATACCCTACACTCTATACCCTACACTCTATTCCATACACTCTATACCCTACACTCTACACCCTACACTCTATAGCCTACACTCTATACCCTACACTCTATACCCTACACTCTAATTGAGTACATGCCAAACCCAGAGGGAGTGAACCAAGCAGCAAAGGACCTCAACAATATATTCTACGCAATGGCCAGACTGTCTGACCTTAAAAAAGTCGACTACAAGAGACCAAAAGAAACACAGGTCAATGGCTGGTTTGACAGAGAATGTAAAGCTGTACGGAAGACCCTGAGAACAGCCTCCAACAAGAAACACAGAGACCCCAACCACCTGGGTCTGAGGGAAGCCTATGACTCCATACAAAAGCAGTACAAAACCATCCTCAGGAGGAAGAAGCAGAGTTACATCTCTACCAAGCTCAATCAACTCCAAGACGCCCTCCAAGACAACTCCTTCTGGGAACTATGGAACCACATGGGCACCAAAGACAAGAAAAACAACAACCATATCCAAAATGGCAACCTCTGGCTCCAATACTTCAGAGACCTCTATAAAGACATTCCAAAGGAAGGACTAAGCCAAGAACAGGAAAACATAATGGCGAAACTAAAAGCAATGGAGGAAAAAATCAAAAACTTCCAAAACCCGGTGGATACACCTATAACACTACAGGAAGTAACCGAGAGACTCTCCTCCATAAGATGTAGAAAAGCCGGTGGCCTAGATGGAATCCTACCAGAAATGCTGAAGTACAGCCCACCAGAAATACAGGCTGCAATGGTTAAACTCTTCAATATTGTACTGAGTGCCGGCTACTTCCCTCGTACCTGGAACCAAGGCCTCATCACACCCATCCACAAGAGTGGGGACAGGTATGACCCAGCCAACTACAGAGGCATATGCGTCAGCAGCAACCTGGGAAAACTGTTCAACAGTATCCTGAACAAGAGGATCCTCACCTTCCTCACCGAGCACAACGTCCTCAACAAGAGCCAAGCAGGGTTCATGCCGAACCACCGCACCACTGACCACATCTATACTCTGCACAGCCTCATTCAGAGACACGTCTACAATACAAAGAATGGGAAGATATACGCCTGCTTTGTGGACTTTAAAAAGGCTTTTGATTCAGTGTGGCACCCGGGCTTATTCCTGAAACTGCTGGAGAGTGGAATAGGTGGAAAGACCTACGATGTCATCAAAAGCTCCTACACCGAGAACAGCTGCAGCGTGAGTGTGAGCGGCAAAAGAACAGCTTTTTTCCAGCAAAGCCGCGGAGTAAGACAAGGCTGCAGCCTAAGCCCAACGCTCTTCAACATCTACATCAACGAGCTGGCTACCGCCCAGGAATCCTCCTCAGCACCAGGACTCACCCTCCACGATGCCCAGGTGAAATTCCTGCTGTATGCAGATGACCTGCTGCTGCTGTCACCAACCGAGAAAGGCCTCCAGGACAACCTGAAAATCCTAGAGAAATTCAGCTCCACCTGGGCCCTACCGGTCAACCTAAAGAAAACCAACACCATGGTGTTCCAGAGGAGAAAGAGAAGATCAGACCAACACCCATCATTTATCCTCAACAACTGCGACCTCACAGGAACGGACAAATATACCTACCTGGGCCTAGAGATTCACCGGTCAGATAACTTCAAACAAGCCATAGAGACCCTGAAAGACAAGGCCTGCAAAACCTTCTATGCCATCCGAAGGACACTCTACCATCTGAAGCCACCAGTGAGGGTCTGGCTAAAAATCTTCGACTCCATCATCGCCCCAATCCTCCTGTATGGCAGCGAAGTCTGGGGTCCTCACACCTACCCAGACTGGTCAAAGTGGGACTCCAGTCCAACAGAAATATTCCACCTGGAATTCTGCAAGCACCTTCTCCAGGTCCATCGGAGCACCTCCAACAGTGCTTGTCGGGCCGAGCTGGGCAGATTCCCTCTACACCTAACAATTCTAAAGAGGGCGCTGTCATTCCGGGCACACCTGCATAGGAGCAATCCAAGCTCCCATCACCATAAAGCCCTGATACATGAAGGTGAAACAGAAAAACCAGAACCCTCGGAACAGCCCAGCCAAACCCAACCGGAGAAGAACACCAATCACAACAACCTGACAAAAGCCGGAATCAGGAAGATGGCAGATGAAGGCCAGGAGAGGTATGTCAGTGACTGGAAGAATGATATCATCAGCTCACAGAAACTGACCATGTACCGGAGCCTACAGAGAGACTACAGACTGGCGCCATATCTGGAGAAACTCCCGGACCCCAGAGACCGCCAGATCCTGAGCCGATATAGACTCAGTGCCCACAGTCTGGCCATCGAATGTGGCCGAAACAGGCAGAGCTACAAGCCCAGGGAGGAAAGACTGTGCCAACACTGTGATCAGGAGGCCATAGAGGACGAAACCCACTTCCTGCTACACTGCTCCAAATACTCAGCAGTGAGGGAGACTCACTTCAGGAGACTCTCACATCTCTTCCCAGACTTCATCACCATGAAGGAGGAAGAGAAAACATATATCCTGCTGGGAGAAGAAGAGAGAGCGGTGGAGATAGCAGCGCGGTATGTGAGCGAATGTCATAGACTACGAGAAAGAGAACTATGATGCCATGGACTATAGCCCCCACAATGGATCTGCCCCATCCACCTCCCCTATGCCATAGACTATAGCCCCCACAATGGATCTGCCCCATCCACCTCCCCTATGCCATGGACTATAGCCCCCATCCTGGATCTGCCCCATCCACCTCCCAAATGCCATGGACTATAGCCCCCAACCTGGACCTGCCCCATCCACCTCCCCTATGCCATGGACTATAGCCCCCACCCTGGATCTGCCCCATCCATCTCCCCTATGCCATGGACTATAGCCCCCAACCTGGACCTGCCCCATCCACCTCCCCTATGCCATGGACTATAGCCCCCACCCTGGATCTGCCCCATCCATCTCCCCTATGCCATGGACTATAGCCCCCACCCTGGATCTGCCCCATCCACCTCCCCCCACAGCTCCTACCCAACATCCCCTCAGTCCCTATCCCTATTGCCTCTATACACTTGCTTTGGCAAAACTGATGTGTATTTGGTCCTGCCAATAAAGCTTCTTTGAACTTGAACTTGAACTTGAACTCTAATCCCTACACTCTACACTCTATACCATACACTCTATACCCTACACTCTATACCCTACACTCTATACCATACACTCTATACCATACACTCTATACCCTACACTCTATACCCTACACTCTATACCCTACACTCTACACCCTACACTCTACACCTTACACTCAATACCCTACACTCTACACCCTACACTCTAAACTCTATACCCTAAACTCTACACCCTACACTCTATAACATACACTCTATACCCTACACTCTATACCCTACACTCTATACCATACACTCTACACCATACACTCTACACTCTATACCCTACACTCTATATCATACACTCTACACCATACACTCTATAGCATACACTCTATAGCATACACTCTATACCCTACACTCTACACTCTATACCCTACACTCTATACCATACACTCTATACCCTACACTCTATACCCTACACTCCACACCCTACACTCTATACCTTACACTCTATACCCTACACTCTAAACTCTATACCCTACACTCTACACTCTATACCCTACACTCTTTACCCTATACCCTACACTCTATACACTACACTCTATACCATACACTCTACACTCTATACACTACACTCTATACCATACACTCTACACCATACACTCTATAGCATACACTCTATACCCTACACTATACACTCTATACCCTACACTCTATACCCTACACTATACACTCTATACCCTACACTCTACACTTTATACCCTACACTCTATACCCTACACTCTATACCCTACACTCTACAACCTGCACTCTATACCCTACACTCTATACCCTACACTCTACACTCTATACCCTACACTCTATACCCTACACTCTATACCCTGCACTCTACACTGTATACCATACACTCTATGCCCCACACTCTATACCCTAAACTCTACACTCTATACCCTACACTCTACACCCTAAGCTCTATACCATACACTCTATACCCTACACTCTACACTCTATACCCTACACTCTATACCCTACACCCTACGCTCTATAAGCTACACTCTATACCCTACACTCTATACCCTACACTCTATAACCTACACTCTATACCCTACACTCTATACCCTACACTCTATACCCTACACTCTATACCCTACACTCTACACTCTATACCTTACACTCTATACCCTACACTCTATACCCTACACTCTATACCCTACACTCTACACTCTATACCATACACTCTATACCATACACTCTATACACTACACTCTATACCCTAAACTCTACACTCTATACCCTATACTCTATAACATACACTCTATACACTACACTCTATACCTTACACTCTACACCCTACACTCTACACTCTACATTCTATACCCTACACTCTATACCCTACACTCTCTACTCCACACTCTATACCCTACACTCTATACCCTACACTCTATACCCTACACTCTACACCCTACACTCTACACTCTATAGCCTACACTCTATACCCTACACTCTATACCCTACACTCTATACCCTACACTCTATACCCTACACTCTATACACTACACTCTACATTTTATACCCTACACTCTATACCATAAACTCTATACCCTACACTCTACAACCTGCACTCTATATCCTACACTCTATACCCTACACTCTACACTCTATACCCTACACTCTATACCCTACACTATATACCCTACACTCTACACTCTATACCCTACACTCTATACCCTACACTCTACACTTTATACCCTACACTCTATACCATACACTCTATACCCTACACTCCATACCCTACACTCTACACTCTATACCCTACACTCTATACCCTACACTCTACACTTTATACCCCACACTCTATACCATACACTCTATACCCTACACTCTACACCTTACACTCTATACCCTACATTCTATCCCCTACACTCTACACTCTATACCCTACACGCTACACTCTACTCTATACCCTACACTCTACACTCTATACCCTACACTCTACACTCTACACCCTACACTCTATACCCTACACTCTATACCCTACACTCTAATCCCTACATTCTATACCCTACACTCTATACCATACACTCTACACCCTACACACTACACTCTACACCCTACACTCTATACCCTATACCCTACACTCTATACCCTACACTCTATACCCTACACTCTATACCCTACACTATACACTCTATACCCTACACTCTACGCTTTATACCCTACACTCTATACCCTACACTCTATACCCTACACTCTACACCCTACGCTCTACACCCTACACTCCAATGCCTACACTCTAATCCCTACACCCTACACTCCATACCCTACACTCTATACCCTACACTCTACTCCCTACACTCTACACTCTACACCCTACACTCTATACCCTACACTCTATACCCTACACTCTATACCCTACACCCTACACTCTACACCCTACACTCTATACCCTACACTCTACACCCTACACTCTATACCCTACACTCTACACCCTGCACTCTGTACCCTACACTCTACACTCTTTACCCTACACTCTATACCCTACACTCTATACCCTACACTCTATACCCTACACTCTATACCCTACACTCTACACTCTATACCTTACACTCTATACCCTACACTCTATACCCTACACTCTAAACTCTATACCCTACACTCTACACTCTATACCCTACACTCTATAACATACACGCTATACCCTACACTCTATACCCTACACTCTATACCCTACACTCTATTCCATACACTCTATACCCTACACTCTACACCCTACACTCTATAGCCTACACTCTATACCCTACACTCTATACCATACACTCTATACCATACACTCTATACCCTACACTCTATACCCTGCACTCTATACCCTACACTCTACACCCTACACTCTACACCTTACACTCAATACCCTACACTCTACACCCTACACTCTAAACTCTATACCCTAAACTCTACACCCTACACTCCATAGCATACACTCTATACCCTACACTCTATACCCTACACTCTATACCATACACTCTACACCATACACTCTACACTCTATACCCTACACTCTATACCATACACTCTACACCATACACTCTATAGCATACACTCTATAGCATACACTCTATACCCTACACTCTACACTCTATACCCTACACTCTATACCATACACTCTATACCCTACACTCTATACCCTACACTCCACACCCTACACTCTATACCTTACACTCTATACCCTACACTCTAAACTCTATACCCTACACTCTACACTCTATACCCTACACTCTTTACCCTATACCCTACACTCTATACACTACACTCTATACCATACACTCTACACTCTATACACTGCACTCTATACCATACACTCTACACCATACACTCTATAGCATACACTCTATACCCTACACTATACACTCTATACCCTACACTCTATACCCTACACTATACACTCTATACCCTACACTCTACACTTTATACCCTACACTCTATACCCTACAATCTATACCCTACACTCTACAACCTGCACTCTATACCCTACACTCTATACCCTACACTCTACACTCTATACCCTACACTCTATACCCTACACTCTATACCCTACACTCTACACTGTATACCATACACTCTATGCCCCACACTCTATACCCTAAACTCTACACTCTATACCCTACACTCTACACCCTAAGCTCTATACCATACACTCTATACCCTACACTCTACACTCTATACCCTACACTCTATACACTACACCCTACGATCTATAAGCTACACTCTATACCCTACACTCTATACCCTACACTCTATAACCTACACTCTATACCCTACACTCTATACCCTACACTCTATACCCTACACTCTATACCCTACACTCTACACTCTATACCTTACACTCTATACCCTACACTCTATACCCTACACTCTATACCCTACACTCTACACTCTATACCATACACTCTATACCATACACTCTATACACTACACTCTATACCCTAAACTCTACACTCTATACCCTACACTCTATAACATACACTCTATACACTACACTCTATACCTTACACTCTACACCCTACACTCTACACTCTACATTCTATACCCTACACTCTATACCCTACACTCTCTACTCCACACTCTATACCCTACACTCTATACCCTACACTCTATACCCTACACTCTACACCCTACACTCTACACTCTATAGCCTACACTCTATACCCTACACTCTATACCCTACACTCTACACCTTACACTCTATACCCTACATTCTATCCCCTACACTCTACACTCTATACCCTACACTCTACACTCTACTCTATACCCTATACCCTACACTCTATACCCTACACTCTATACCCTACACTATACACTCTATACCCTACACTCTACGCTTTATACCCTACACTCTATACCCTACACTCTACACCCTACACTCTACACCCTACACTCCAATGCCTACACTCTAATCCCTACACCCTACACTCCATACCCTACACTCTATACCCTACACTCTTCACCCTACACTCTACACTCTACACCCTACACTCTATACCCTACACTCTATACCCTACACTCTATACCCTACACCCTACACTCTACACCCTACACTCTATACCCTACAATCTACACCCTACACTCTATACCCTACACTCTACACCCTGCACTCTGTACCCTACACTCTACACTCTTTACCCTACACTCTATATACTACACTCTATACCCTACACTCTATACCCTACACTCTATACCCTACACTCTACACTCTATACCTTACACTCTATACCCTACACTCTATACCCTACACTCTAAACTCTATACCCTACACTCTACACTCTATACCCTACACTCTATAACATACACTCTATACCCTACACTCTATACCCTACACTCTATACCCTACACTCTATACCATACACTCTATACCCTACACTCTACACCCTACACTCTATAGCCTACACTCTATACCCTACACTCTATACCCTATACTCTAATCCCTACACTCTACACTCTATACCATACACTCTATACCCTACACTCTATACCCTACACTCTATACCATACACTCTATACCATACACTCTTTACCCTACACTCTATACCCTACACTCTATACCCTACACTCTACACCCTACACTCTACACCTTACACTCAATACCCTACACTCTACACCCTACACTCTAAACTCTATACCCTAAACTCTACACCCTACACTCTATAACATACACTCTATACCCTACACTCTATACCCTACACTCTATACCATACACTCTACACCATACACTCTACACTCTATACCCTACACTCTATACCATACACTCTACACCATACACTCTATAGCATACACTCTATAGCATACACTCTATACCCTACACTCTACACTCTATACCCTACACTCTATACCATACACTCTATACCCTACACTCTATACCCTACACTCCACACCCTACACTCTATACCTTACACTCTATACCCTACACTCTAAACTCTATACCCTACACTCTACACTCTATACCCTATACTCTATAACATACACTCTATACCCTACACTCTATACCCTACACTCTATACCATACACTCTACACCCTACACTCTATACCATACACTCTACACCATACACTCTATAGCATACACTCTATACCCTACACTATACACTCTATACCCTACACTCTTTACCCTATACCCTACACTCTATACACTACACTCTATACCATACACTCTACACTCTATACCCTACACTCTATACCATACACTCTACATCCTACACTCTACACCACTCTACACCCCACACTCTACACCCTACACCCTACACTCTATACCCTACGCTCTACACCATACACTCTATACCCTATACCCTACAATCTATACCCTACACTCTATACCCTACACTCTATACCCTACACTCTATACCCTACACTCTACACTCTATACCATACACTGTATACCCTACACTCTATACCCTACACTCTACACTCTATACCTTACACTCTATACCATACACTCTATACCCTACACTCTAAACTCTACACTCTATACCCTACACTCTATACCCTACACTCTAATCCCTACACTCTACACTCTATACCCTACACTCTATACCCTACACTTTACACTCTACACCCTACACTCTACATTCTATACCCTACACTCTAAACTCTACACTCTATAGCCTACACTCTATACCCTACACTCTATACCCTACACTCTACACTTTATTCCCTACACTCTATACCATACACTCTATACCCTACACTCTACACTTTATACCCTACACTCTATACCATACACTCTATACCCTACACTCTATACCCTACACTATACACTCGATACCCTACACTCTACACTGTATACCATACACTCTATGCCCCACACTCTCTACCCTAAACTCTACACTCTATACCCTACACTCTACACCCTAAGCTCTATACCATACACTCTATACCCTACACTCTACACTCTATACCCTACACTCTATACCCTACACTCTATACCCTACACTTTATACCCTACACTGTATACCCTACACTCTACACCCTACACTCTATACCCTACACTCTATACCCTACACTCTACACTCTATACCATACACTCTATACCATACAATCTATACACTACACTCTATACCCTAAACTCTACACTCTATACCCTACACTCTATAACATACACTCTATACACTACACTCTATAACTTACACTCTATACCCTACACTTTGCACTCTACACCCTACACTCTACACTCTACATTCTATACCCTACACTCTATACCCTACACTCTCTACTCCACACTCTATACCCTACACTCTATACCCTACACTCTATACCCTACACTCTCTACTCCACACTCTATAGCCTACACTCTATACCCTACACTCTATACCCTACACTCTATACCCTACACTCTATACCCTACACTTTATACCCTACACCCTATACCATACACTCTATACCCTACACTCTACAACCTGCACTCTATACCCTACACTCTATACCCTACACCCTACACTTTATACCCTACACTCTATACCCTACACTCTATACCCTACACTCTATACCCTACACTCTATACCCTACACTCTACACTCTATACCCTACACTCTACACTTTATACCCTACACTCTATACCATACACTCTATACCCTACACTCCATACATTACACTCTACACTTTATACCCTACACTCTATACCATACACTCTATACCCTACACTCTACACCTTACACTCTATACCCTACATTCTATCCCCTACACTCTACACTCTATACCCTAAACTCTATACCCTACACTCTACACTCTATACCCTACACTCTACACTCTACACCCTACACTCTATACCCTACACTCTATACCATACACTCTATACCATACACTCTATACCCTACACTCTATACCCTACACTCTACACCCTACACTCTACACTCTATACCCTACACTCTACACCCTGCACTCTGTACCCTACACTCTACACTCTTTACCCTACACTCTATACCCTACACTCTATACCCTACACTCTATACCCTACACTCTACACTCTATACCTTACACTCTATACCCTACACTCTATACCCTACACTCTATACCCTACACTCTATACCCTACACTCTATACCATACACTCTACACCCTACACTCTACACCCTACACTCTACACCCTACACTCTACACTTTATACCCTACACTCTATACCCTACACTCTATACCCTGCACTCTACACCCTGCACTCTACACCCTACACTCTACACCCTACACTCTACACCCTACACTCTATATCCTACACTCTATACCCTACACTATACACTCTATACCCTACACTCTACACTGTATACCCTACACTCTATACCCTACACTCTACACTCTATACCCTACACTCTATACCATACACTCTATACCCTACACTCTAAACTCTACACTCTATACCCTACACTCTATACCCTACACTCTAATCCCTACACTCTACACTCTATACCCTACACGCTATATCCTACACTTTACACTCTACACCCTACACTCTACATTCTATACCCTACACTCTAAACTCTACACTCTATAGCCTACACTCTATACCCTACACTCTATACCCTACACTCTACACATTATTCCCTACACTCTATACCATACACTCTATACCCTACACTCTACACTTTATACCCTACACTCTATACCATACACTCTATACCCTACACTCTATACCCTACACTATACACTCTATACCCTACACTCTACACTGTATACCATACACTCTATGCCCCACACTCTCTACCCTAAACTCTACACTCTATACCCTACACTCTACACCCTAAGCTCTATACCATACACTCTATACCCTACACTCTACACTCTATACCCTACACTCTATACCCTACACTCTATACCCTGCACCCTACGGTCTATACGCTGCACTCTATACCCTACACTCTATACCCTACACTCTATACCCTACACTCTATACCCTACACTCTACACTCTATACCATACACTCTATACCATACAATCTATACACTACACTCTATATCCTAAACTCTACACTCTATACCCTACACTCTATAACATACACTCTATACACTACACTCTATAACTTACACTCTATACCCTACACTTTGCACTCTACACCCTACACTCTACACTCTACATTCTATACCCTACACTCTATACCCTACACTCTCTACTCCACATTCTATACCCTACACTCTATACCCTACACTCTATACCCTACACTCTACACTATATACTCTACACTCTATAGCCTACACTCTATACCCTACACTCTATACCCTACATTCTATACCCTACACTCTATACCCTACACTCTATACCCTACACTTTATACCCTACACCCTATACCATACACTCTATACCCTACACTCTACAACCTGCACTCTATACCCTACACTCTATACCCTACACACTACACTTTATACCCTACACTTATACCCTACACTCTATACCCTACACTCTATACCCTACACTCTATACCCTACACTCTACACTCTATGCCCAACACTCTACACTTTATACCCTACACTCTATACCATACACTCTATACCCTACACTCCATACATTACACTCTACACTTTATACCCTACACTCTATACCATACACTCTATACCCTACACTCTACACCTTACACTGTATACCCTACATTCTATCCCCTACACTCTACACTCTATACCCTACACTCTATACCCTACACTCTACACTCTATACCCTACACTCTATACCCTACACTCTATACCCTACACTTTATACCCTACACTGTATACCCTACACTCTACACCCTACACTCTATACCCTACACTCTATACCCTACACTCTACACTCTATACCATACACTCTATACCATACAATCTATACACTACACTCTATACCCTAAACTCTACACTCTATACCCTACACTCTATAACATACACTCTATACACTACACTCTATAACTTACACTCTATACCCTACACTTTGCACTCTACACCCTACACTCTACACTCTACATTCTATACCCTACACTCTATACCCTACACTCTCTACTCCACACTCTATACCCTACACTCTATACCCTACACTCTATACCCTACACTCTCTACTCCACACTCTATAGCCTACACTCTATACCCTACACTCTATACCCTACACTCTATACCCTACACTCTATACCCTACACTTTATACCCTACACCCTATACCATACACTCTATACCCTACACTCTACAACCTGCACTCTATACCCTACACTCTATACCCTACACCCTACACTTTATACCCTACACTCTATACCCTACACTCTATACCCTACACTCTATACCCTACACTCTATACCCTACACTCTACACTCTATACCCTACACTCTACACTTTATACCCTACACTCTATACCATACACTCTATACCCTACACTCCATACATTACACTCTACACTTTATACCCTACACTCTATACCATACACTCTATACCCTACACTCTACACCTTACACTCTATACCCTACATTCTATCCCCTACACTCTACACTCTATACCCTAAACTCTATACCCTACACTCTACACTCTATACCCTACACTCTACACTCTACACCCTACACTCTATACCCTACACTCTATACCATACACTCTATACCATACACTCTATACCCTACACTCTATACCCTACACTCTACACCCTACACTCTACACTCTATACCCTACACTCTACACCCTGCACTCTGTACCCTACACTCTACACTCTTTACCCTACACTCTATACCCTACACTCTATACCCTACACTCTATACCCTACACTCTACACTCTATACCTTACACTCTATACCCTACACTCTATACCCTACACTCTATACCCTACACTCTATACCCTACACTCTATACCATACACTCTACACCCTACACTCTACACCCTACACTCTACACCCTACACTCTACACTTTATACCCTACACTCTATACCCTACACTCTATACCCTGCACTCTACACCCTGCACTCTACACCCTACACTCTACACCCTACACTCTACACCCTACACTCTATATCCTACACTCTATACCCTACACTATACACTCTATACCCTACACTCTACACTGTATACCCTACACTCTATACCCTACACTCTACACTCTATACCCTACACTCTATACCATACACTCTATACCCTACACTCTAAACTCTACACTCTATACCCTACACTCTATACCCTACACTCTAATCCCTACACTCTACACTCTATACCCTACACGCTATATCCTACACTTTACACTCTACACCCTACACTCTACATTCTATACCCTACACTCTAAACTCTACACTCTATAGCCTACACTCTATACCCTACACTCTATACCCTACACTCTACACTTTATTCCCTACACTCTATACCATACACTCTATACCCTACACTCTACACTTTATACCCTACACTCTATACCATACACTCTATACCCTACACTCTATACCCTACACTATACACTCTATACCCTACACTCTACACTGTATACCATACACTCTATGCCCCACACTCTCTACCCTAAACTCTACACTCTATACCCTACACTCTACACCCTAAGCTCTATACCATACACTCTATACCCTACACTCTACACTCTATACCCTACACTCTATACCCTACACTCTATACCCTGCACCCTACGGTCTATACGCTGCACTCTATACCCTACACTCTATACCCTACACTCTATACCCTACACTCTATACCCTACACTCTACACTCTATACCATACACTCTATACCATACAATCTATACACTACACTCTATATCCTAAACTCTACACTCTATACCCTACACTCTATAACATACACTCTATACACTACACTCTATAACTTACACTCTATACCCTACACTTTGCACTCTACACCCTACACTCTACACTCTACATTCTATACCCTACACTCTATACCCTACACTCTCTACTCCACATTCTATACCCTACACTCTATACCCTACACTCTATACCCTACACTCTACACTATATACTCTACACTCTATAGCCTACACTCTATACCCTACACTCTATACCCTACATTCTATACCCTACACTCTATACCCTACACTCTATACCCTACACTTTATACCCTACACCCTATACCATACACTCTATACCCTACACTCTACAACCTGCACTCTATACCCTACACTCTATACCCTACACACTACACTTTATACCCTACACTTATACCCTACACTCTATACCCTACACTCTATACCCTACACTCTATACCCTACACTCTACACTCTATGCCCAACACTCTACACTTTATACCCTACACTCTATACCATACACTCTATACCCTTCACTCCATACATTACACTCTACACTTTATACCCTACACTCTATACCATACACTCTATACCCTACACTCTACACCTTACACTGTATACCCTACATTCTATCCCCTACACTCTACACTCTATACCCTACACTCTATACCCTACACTCTACACTCTATACCCTACACTCTACACTCTACACCCTACACTCTATACCCTACAATCTATACCATACACTATATACCATACACTCTATACCCTACACTCTATACCCTACACTCTACACCCTACACTCTACACCCTGCACTCTGTTCCCTACACTCTACACTCTTTACCCTACACTCTATACCCTACACTCTATACCCTACACTCTATACCCTACACTCTACAATCTATACCTTACACTCTATACCCTACACTCTATACCCTACACTCTATACCCTACACTCTATACCCTACACTCTATACCATACACTCTATACCCTACACTATACACTCGATACCCTACACTCTACACTGTATACCATACACTCTATGCCCCACACTCTCTACCCTAAACTCTACACTCTATACCCTACACTCTACACCCTAAGCTCTATACCATACACTCTATACCCTACACTCTACACTCTATACCCTACACTCTATACCCTACACTCTATACCCTACACTCTATACCCTACACTGTATACCCTACACTCTACACCCTACACTCTATACCCTACACTCTATACCCTACACTCTACACTCTATACCATACACTCTATACCATACAATCTATACACTACACTCTATACCCTAAACTCTACACTCTATACCCTACACTCTATAACATACACTCTATACACTACACTCTATAACTTACACTCTATACCCTACACTTTGCACTCTACACCCTACACTCTACACTCTACATTCTATACCCTACACTCTATACCCTACACTCTCTACTCCACACTCTATACCCTACACTCTATACCCTACACTCTATACCCTACACTCTCTACTCCACACTCTATAGCCTACACTCTATACCCTACACTCTATACCCTACACTCTATACCCTACGCTCTATACCCTACACTTTATACCCTACACCCTATACCATACACTCTATACCCTACACTCTACAACCTGCACTCTATACCCTACACTCTATACCCTACACCCTACACTTTATACCCTACACTCTATACCCTACACTCTATACCCTACACTCTATACCCTACACTCTACACCCTACACTCTACACTCTACATTCTATACCCTACACTCTATACCCTACACTCTCTACTCCACACTCTATACCCTACACTCTATACCCTACACTCTATACCCTACACTCTCTACTCCACACTCTATAGCCTACACTCTATACCCTACACTCTATACCCTACACTCTATACCCTACACTCTATACCCTACACTTTATACCCTACACCCTATACCATACACTCTATACCCTACACTCTACAACCTGCACTCTATACCCTACACTCTATACCCTACACCCTACACTTTATACCCTACACTCTATACCCTACACTCTATACCCTACACTCTATACCCTACACTCTATACCCTACACTCTACACTCTATACCCTACACTCTACACTTTATACCCTACACTCTATACCATACACTCTATACCCTACACTCCATACATTACACTCTACACTTTATACCCTACACTCTATACCATACACTCTATACCCTACACTCTACACCTTACACTCTATACCCTACATTCTATCCCCTACACTCTACACTCTATACCCTAAACTCTATACCCTACACTCTACACTCTATACCCTACACTCTACACTCTACACCCTACACTCTATACCCTACACTCTATACCATACACTCTATACCATACACTCTATACCCTACACTCTATACCCTACACTCTACACCCTACACTCTACACTCTATACCCTACACTCTACACCCTGCACTCTGTACCCTACACTCTACACTCTTTACCCTACACTCTATACCCTACACTCTATACCCTACACTCTATACCCTACACTCTACACTCTATACCTTACACTCTATACCCTACACTCTATACCCTACACTCTATACCCTACACTCTATACCCTACACTCTATACCATACACTCTACACCCTACACTCTACACCCTACACTCTACACCCTACACTCTACACTTTATACCCTACACTCTATACCCTACACTCTATACCCTGCACTCTACACCCTGCACTCTACACCCTACACTCTACACCCTACACTCTACACCCTACACTCTATATCCTACACTCTATACCCTACACTATACACTCTATACCCTACACTCTACACTGTATACCCTACACTCTATACCCTACACTCTACACTCTATACCCTACACTCTATACCATACACTCTATACCCTACACTCTAAACTCTACACTCTATACCCTACACTCTATACCCTACACTCTAATCCCTACACTCTACACTCTATACCCTACACGCTATATCCTACACTTTACACTCTACACCCTACACTCTACATTCTATACCCTACACTCTAAACTCTACACTCTATAGCCTACACTCTATACCCTACACTCTATACCCTACACTCTACACTTTATTCCCTACACTCTATACCATACACTCTATACCCTACACTCTACACTTTATACCCTACACTCTATACCATACACTCTATACCCTACACTCTATACCCTACACTATACACTCTATACCCTACACTCTACACTGTATACCATACACTCTATGCCCCACACTCTCTACCCTAAACTCTACACTCTATACCCTACACTCTACACCCTAAGCTCTATACCATACACTCTATACCCTACACTCTACACTCTATACCCTACACTCTATACCCTACACTCTATACCCTGCACCCTACGGTCTATACGCTGCACTCTATACCCTACACTCTATACCCTACACTCTATACCCTACACTCTATACCCTACACTCTACACTCTATACCATACACTCTATACCATACAATCTATACACTACACTCTATATCCTAAACTCTACACTCTATACCCTACACTCTATAACATACACTCTATACACTACACTCTATAACTTACACTCTATACCCTACACTTTGCACTCTACACCCTACACTCTACACTCTACATTCTATACCCTACACTCTATACCCTACACTCTCTACTCCACATTCTATACCCTACACTCTATACCCTACACTCTATACCCTACACTCTACACTATATACTCTACACTCTATAGCCTACACTCTATACCCTACACTCTATACCCTACATTCTATACCCTACACTCTATACCCTACACTCTATACCCTACACTTTATACCCTACACCCTATACCATACACTCTATACCCTACACTCTACAACCTGCACTCTATACCCTACACTCTATACCCTACACACTACACTTTATACCCTACACTTATACCCTACACTCTATACCCTACACTCTATACCCTACACTCTATACCCTACACTCTACACTCTATGCCCAACACTCTACACTTTATACCCTACACTCTATACCATACACTCTATACCCTACACTCCATACATTACACTCTACACTTTATACCCTACACTCTATACCATACACTCTATACCCTACACTCTACACCTTACACTGTATACCCTACATTCTATCCCCTACACTCTACACTCTATACCCTACACTCTATACCCTACACTCTACACTCTATACCCTACACTCTACACTCTACACCCTACACTCTATACCCTACAATCTATACCATACACTATATACCATACACTCTATACCCTACACTCTATACCCTACACTCTACACCCTACACTCTACACCCTGCACTCTGTTCCCTACACTCTACACTCTTTACCCTACACTCTATACCCTACACTCTATACCCTACACTCTATACCCTACACTCTACACTCTATACCTTACACTCTATACCCTACACTCTATACCCTACACTCTATACCCTACACTCTATACCCTACACTCTATACCATACACTCTATACCCTACACTATACACTCGATACCCTACACTCTACACTGTATACCATACACTCTATGCCCCACACTCTCTACCCTAAACTCTACACTCTATACCCTACACTCTACACCCTAAGCTCTATACCATACACTCTATACCCTACACTCTACACTCTATACCCTACACTCTATACCCTACACTCTATACCCTACACTCTATACCCTACACTGTATACCCTACACTCTACACCCTACACTCTATACCCTACACTCTATACCCTACACTCTACACTCTATACCATACACTCTATACCATACAATCTATACACTACACTCTATACCCTAAACTCTACACTCTATACCCTACACTCTATAACATACACTCTATACACTACACTCTATAACTTACACTCTATACCCTACACTTTGCACTCTACACCCTACACTCTACACTCTACATTCTATACCCTACACTCTATACCCTACACTCTCTACTCCACACTCTATACCCTACACTCTATACCCTACACTCTATACCCTACACTCTCTACTCCACACTCTATAGCCTACACTCTATACCCTACACTCTATACCCTACACTCTATACCCTACGCTCTATACCCTACACTTTATACCCTACACCCTATACCATACACTCTATACCCTACACTCTACAACCTGCACTCTATACCCTACACTCTATACCCTACACCCTACACTTTATACCCTACACTCTATACCCTACACTCTATACCCTACACTCTATACCCTACACTCTATACCCTACACTCTACACTCTATACCCTACACTCTACACTTTATACCCTACACTCTATACCATACACTCTATACCCTACACTCCATACATTACACTCTACACTTTATACCCTACACTCTATACCATACACTCTATACCCTACACTCTACACCTTACACTCTATACCCTACATTCTATCCCCTACACTCTACACTCTATACCCTACACTCTATACCCTACACTCTACACTCTATACCCTACACTCTACACTCTACACCCTACACTCTATACCCTACACTCTATACCATACACTCTATACCATACACTCTATACCCTACACTCTATACCCTACACTCTACACCCTACACTCTACACTCTATACCCTACACTCTACACCCTGCACTCTGTACCCTACACTCTACACTCTTTACCCTACACTCTATACCCTACACTCTATACCCTACACTCTATACCCTACACTCTACACTCTATACCTTACACTCTATACCCTACACTCTATACCCTACACTCTATACCCTACACTCTATACCCTACACTCTATACCATACACTCTACACCCTACACTCTACACCCTACACTCTACACCCTACACTCTACACTTTATACCCTACACTCTATACCCTACACTCTATACCCTGCACTCTACACCCTGCACTCTACACCCTACACTCTACACCCTACACTCTACACCCTACACTCTATATCCTACACTCTATACCCTACACTATACACTCTATACCCTACACTCTACACTGTATACCCTACACTCTATACCCTACACTCTACACTCTATACCCTACACTCTATACCATACACTCTATACCCTACACTCTAAACTCTACACTCTATACCCTACACTCTATACCCTACACTCTAATCCCTACACTCTACACTCTATACCCTACACGCTATATCCTACACTTTACACTCTACACCCTACACTCTACATTCTATACCCTACACTCTAAACTCTACACTCTATAGCCTACACTCTATACCCTACACTCTATACCCTACACTCTACACTTTATTCCCTACACTCTATACCATACACTCTATACCCTACACTCTACACTTTATACCCTACACTCTATACCATACACTCTATACCCTACACTCTATACCCTACACTATACACTCTATACCCTACACTCTACACTGTATACCATACACTCTATGCCCCACACTCTCTACCCTAAACTCTACACTCTATACCCTACACTCTACACCCTAAGCTCTATACCATACACTCTATACCCTACACTCTACACTCTATACCCTACACTCTATACCCTACACTCTATACCCTGCACCCTACGGTCTATACGCTGCACTCTATACCCTACACTCTATACCCTACACTCTATACCCTACACTCTATACCCTACACTCTACACTCTATACCATACACTCTATACCATACAATCTATACACTACACTCTATATCCTAAACTCTACACTCTATACCCTACACTCTATAACATACACTCTATACACTACACTCTATAACTTACACTCTATACCCTACACTTTGCACTCTACACCCTACACTCTACACTCTACATTCTATACCCTACACTCTATACCCTACACTCTCTACTCCACATTCTATACCCTACACTCTATACCCTACACTCTATACCCTACACTCTACACTATATACTCTACACTCTATAGCCTACACTCTATACCCTACACTCTATACCCTACATTCTATACCCTACACTCTATACCCTACACTCTATACCCTACACTTTATACCCTACACCCTATACCATACACTCTATACCCTACACTCTACAACCTGCACTCTATACCCTACACTCTATACCCTACACACTACACTTTATACCCTACACTTATACCCTACACTCTATACCCTACACTCTATACCCTACACTCTATACCCTACACTCTACACTCTATGCCCAACACTCTACACTTTATACCCTACACTCTATACCATACACTCTATACCCTACACTCCATACATTACACTCTACACTTTATACCCTACACTCTATACCATACACTCTATACCCTACACTCTACACCTTACACTGTATACCCTACATTCTATCCCCTACACTCTACACTCTATACCCTACACTCTATACCCTACACTCTACACTCTATACCCTACACTCTACACTCTACACCCTACACTCTATACCCTACAATCTATACCATACACTATATACCATACACTCTATACCCTACACTCTATACCCTACACTCTACACCCTACACTCTACACCCTGCACTCTGTTCCCTACACTCTACACTCTTTACCCTACACTCTATACCCTACACTCTATACCCTACACTCTATACCCTACACTCTACACTCTATACCTTACACTCTATACCCTACACTCTATACCCTACACTCTATACCCTACACTCTATACCCTACACTCTATACCATACACTCTATACCCTACACTATACACTCGATACCCTACACTCTACACTGTATACCATACACTCTATGCCCCACACTCTCTACCCTAAACTCTACACTCTATACCCTACACTCTACACCCTAAGCTCTATACCATACACTCTATACCCTACACTCTACACTCTATACCCTACACTCTATACCCTACACTCTATACCCTACACTCTATACCCTACACTGTATACCCTACACTCTACACCCTACACTCTATACCCTACACTCTATACCCTACACTCTACACTCTATACCATACACTCTATACCATACAATCTATACACTACACTCTATACCCTAAACTCTACACTCTATACCCTACACTCTATAACATACACTCTATACACTACACTCTATAACTTACACTCTATACCCTACACTTTGCACTCTACACCCTACACTCTACACTCTACATTCTATACCCTACACTCTATACCCTACACTCTCTACTCCACACTCTATACCCTACACTCTATACCCTACACTCTATACCCTACACTCTCTACTCCACACTCTATAGCCTACACTCTATACCCTACACTCTATACCCTACACTCTATACCCTACGCTCTATACCCTACACTTTATACCCTACACCCTATACCATACACTCTATACCCTACACTCTACAACCTGCACTCTATACCCTACACTCTATACCCTACACCCTACACTTTATACCCTACACTCTATACCCTACACTCTATACCCTACACTCTATACCCTACACTCTACACCCTACACTCTACACTCTACATTCTATACCCTACACTCTATACCCTACACTCTCTACTCCACACTCTATACCCTACACTCTATACCCTACACTCTATACCCTACACTCTCTACTCCACACTCTATAGCCTACACTCTATACCCTACACTCTATACCCTACACTCTATACCCTACACTCTATACCCTACACTTTATACCCTACACCCTATACCATACACTCTATACCCTACACTCTACAACCTGCACTCTATACCCTACACTCTATACCCTACACCCTACACTTTATACCCTACACTCTATACCCTACACTCTATACCCTACACTCTATACCCTACACTCTATACCCTACACTCTACACTCTATACCCTACACTCTACACTTTATACCCTACACTCTATACCATACACTCTATACCCTACACTCCATACATTACACTCTACACTTTATACCCTACACTCTATACCATACACTCTATACCCTACACTCTACACCTTACACTCTATACCCTACATTCTATCCCCTACACTCTACACTCTATACCCTAAACTCTATACCCTACACTCTACACTCTATACCCTACACTCTACACTCTACACCCTACACTCTATACCCTACACTCTATACCATACACTCTATACCATACACTCTATACCCTACACTCTATACCCTACACTCTACACCCTACACTCTACACTCTATACCCTACACTCTACACCCTGCACTCTGTACCCTACACTCTACACTCTTTACCCTACACTCTATACCCTACACTCTATACCCTACACTCTATACCCTACACTCTACACTCTATACCTTACACTCTATACCCTACACTCTATACCCTACACTCTATACCCTACACTCTATACCCTACACTCTATACCATACACTCTACACCCTACACTCTACACCCTACACTCTACACCCTACACTCTACACTTTATACCCTACACTCTATACCCTACACTCTATACCCTGCACTCTACACCCTGCACTCTACACCCTACACTCTACACCCTACACTCTACACCCTACACTCTATATCCTACACTCTATACCCTACACTATACACTCTATACCCTACACTCTACACTGTATACCCTACACTCTATACCCTACACTCTACACTCTATACCCTACACTCTATACCATACACTCTATACCCTACACTCTAAACTCTACACTCTATACCCTACACTCTATACCCTACACTCTAATCCCTACACTCTACACTCTATACCCTACACGCTATATCCTACACTTTACACTCTACACCCTACACTCTACATTCTATACCCTACACTCTAAACTCTACACTCTATAGCCTACACTCTATACCCTACACTCTATACCCTACACTCTACACTTTATTCCCTACACTCTATACCATACACTCTATACCCTACACTCTACACTTTATACCCTACACTCTATACCATACACTCTATACCCTACACTCTATACCCTACACTATACACTCTATACCCTACACTCTACACTGTATACCATACACTCTATGCCCCACACTCTCTACCCTAAACTCTACACTCTATACCCTACACTCTACACCCTAAGCTCTATACCATACACTCTATACCCTACACTCTACACTCTATACCCTACACTCTATACCCTACACTCTATACCCTGCACCCTACGGTCTATACGCTGCACTCTATACCCTACACTCTATACCCTACACTCTATACCCTACACTCTATACCCTACACTCTACACTCTATACCATACACTCTATACCATACAATCTATACACTACACTCTATATCCTAAACTCTACACTCTATACCCTACACTCTATAACATACACTCTATACACTACACTCTATAACTTACACTCTATACCCTACACTTTGCACTCTACACCCTACACTCTACACTCTACATTCTATACCCTACACTCTATACCCTACACTCTCTACTCCACATTCTATACCCTACACTCTATACCCTACACTCTATACCCTACACTCTACACTATATACTCTACACTCTATAGCCTACACTCTATACCCTACACTCTATACCCTACATTCTATACCCTACACTCTATACCCTACACTCTATACCCTACACTTTATACCCTACACCCTATACCATACACTCTATACCCTACACTCTACAACCTGCACTCTATACCCTACACTCTATACCCTACACACTACACTTTATACCCTACACTTATACCCTACACTCTATACCCTACACTCTATACCCTACACTCTATACCCTACACTCTACACTCTATGCCCAACACTCTACACTTTATACCCTACACTCTATACCATACACTCTATACCCTACACTCCATACATTACACTCTACACTTTATACCCTACACTCTATACCATACACTCTATACCCTACACTCTACACCTTACACTGTATACCCTACATTCTATCCCCTACACTCTACACTCTATACCCTACACTCTATACCCTACACTCTACACTCTATACCCTACACTCTACACTCTACACCCTACACTCTATACCCTACAATCTATACCATACACTATATACCATACACTCTATACCCTACACTCTATACCCTACACTCTACACCCTACACTCTACACCCTGCACTCTGTTCCCTACACTCTACACTCTTTACCCTACACTCTATACCCTACACTCTATACCCTACACTCTATACCCTACACTCTACACTCTATACCTTACACTCTATACCCTACACTCTATACCCTACACTCTATACCCTACACTCTATACCCTACACTCTATACCATACACTCTATACCCTACACTATACACTCGATACCCTACACTCTACACTGTATACCATACACTCTATGCCCCACACTCTCTACCCTAAACTCTACACTCTATACCCTACACTCTACACCCTAAGCTCTATACCATACACTCTATACCCTACACTCTACACTCTATACCCTACACTCTATACCCTACACTCTATACCCTACACTCTATACCCTACACTGTATACCCTACACTCTACACCCTACACTCTATACCCTACACTCTATACCCTACACTCTACACTCTATACCATACACTCTATACCATACAATCTATACACTACACTCTATACCCTAAACTCTACACTCTATACCCTACACTCTATAACATACACTCTATACACTACACTCTATAACTTACACTCTATACCCTACACTTTGCACTCTACACCCTACACTCTACACTCTACATTCTATACCCTACACTCTATACCCTACACTCTCTACTCCACACTCTATACCCTACACTCTATACCCTACACTCTATACCCTACACTCTCTACTCCACACTCTATAGCCTACACTCTATACCCTACACTCTATACCCTACACTCTATACCCTACGCTCTATACCCTACACTTTATACCCTACACCCTATACCATACACTCTATACCCTACACTCTACAACCTGCACTCTATACCCTACACTCTATACCCTACACCCTACACTTTATACCCTACACTCTATACCCTACACTCTATACCCTACACTCTATACCCTACACTCTATACCCTACACTCTACACTCTATACCCTACACTCTACACTTTATACCCTACACTCTATACCATACACTCTATACCCTACACTCCATACATTACACTCTACACTTTATACCCTACACTCTATACCATACACTCTATACCCTACACTCTACACCTTACACTCTATACCCTACATTCTATCCCCTACACTCTACACTCTATACCCTAAACTCTATACCCTACACTCTACACTCTATACCCTACACTCTACACTCTACACCCTACACTCTATACCCTACACTCTATACCATACACTCTATACCATACACTCTATACCCTACACTCTATACCCTACACTCTACACCCTACACTCTACACTCTATACCCTACACTCTACACCCTGCACTCTGTACCCTACACTCTACACTCTTTACCCTACACTCTATACCCTACACTCTATACCCTACACTCTATACCCTACACTCTACACTCTATACCTTACACTCTATACCCTACACTCTATACCCTACACTCTATACCCTACACTCTATACCCTACACTCTATACCATACACTCTACACCCTACACTCTACACCCTACACTCTACACCCTACACTCTACACTTTATACCCTACACTCTATACCCTACACTCTATACCCTGCACTCTACACCCTGCACTCTACACCCTACACTCTACACCCTACACTCTACACCCTACACTCTATATCCTACACTCTATACCCTACACTATACACTCTATACCCTACACTCTACACTGTATACCCTACACTCTATACCCTACACTCTACACTCTATACCCTACACTCTATACCATACACTCTATACCCTACACTCTAAACTCTACACTCTATACCCTACACTCTATACCCTACACTCTAATCCCTACACTCTACACTCTATACCCTACACGCTATATCCTACACTTTACACTCTACACCCTACACTCTACATTCTATACCCTACACTCTAAACTCTACACTCTATAGCCTACACTCTATACCCTACACTCTATACCCTACACTCTACACTTTATTCCCTACACTCTATACCATACACTCTATACCCTACACTCTACACTTTATACCCTACACTCTATACCATACACTCTATACCCTACACTCTATACCCTACACTATACACTCTATACCCTACACTCTACACTGTATACCATACACTCTATGCCCCACACTCTCTACCCTAAACTCTACACTCTATACCCTACACTCTACACCCTAAGCTCTATACCATACACTCTATACCCTACACTCTACACTCTATACCCTACACTCTATACCCTACACTCTATACCCTGCACCCTACGGTCTATACGCTGCACTCTATACCCTACACTCTATACCCTACACTCTATACCCTACACTCTATACCCTACACTCTACACTCTATACCATACACTCTATACCATACAATCTATACACTACACTCTATATCCTAAACTCTACACTCTATACCCTACACTCTATAACATACACTCTATACACTACACTCTATAACTTACACTCTATACCCTACACTTTGCACTCTACACCCTACACTCTACACTCTACATTCTATACCCTACACTCTATACCCTACACTCTCTACTCCACATTCTATACCCTACACTCTATACCCTACACTCTATACCCTACACTCTACACTATATACTCTACACTCTATAGCCTACACTCTATACCCTACACTCTATACCCTACATTCTATACCCTACACTCTATACCCTACACTCTATACCCTACACTTTATACCCTACACCCTATACCATACACTCTATACCCTACACTCTACAACCTGCACTCTATACCCTACACTCTATACCCTACACACTACACTTTATACCCTACACTTATACCCTACACTCTATACCCTACACTCTATACCCTACACTCTATACCCTACACTCTACACTCTATGCCCAACACTCTACACTTTATACCCTACACTCTATACCATACACTCTATACCCTACACTCCATACATTACACTCTACACTTTATACCCTACACTCTATACCATACACTCTATACCCTACACTCTACACCTTACACTGTATACCCTACATTCTATCCCCTACACTCTACACTCTATACCCTACACTCTATACCCTACACTCTACACTCTATACCCTACACTCTACACTCTACACCCTACACTCTATACCCTACAATCTATACCATACACTATATACCATACACTCTATACCCTACACTCTATACCCTACACTCTACACCCTACACTCTACACCCTGCACTCTGTTCCCTACACTCTACACTCTTTACCCTACACTCTATACCCTACACTCTATACCCTACACTCTATACCCTACACTCTACACTCTATACCTTACACTCTATACCCTACACTCTATACCCTACACTCTATACCCTACACTCTATACCCTACACTCTATACCATACACTCTATACCCTACACTATACACTCGATACCCTACACTCTACACTGTATACCATACACTCTATGCCCCACACTCTCTACCCTAAACTCTACACTCTATACCCTACACTCTACACCCTAAGCTCTATACCATACACTCTATACCCTACACTCTACACTCTATACCCTACACTCTATACCCTACACTCTATACCCTACACTCTATACCCTACACTGTATACCCTACACTCTACACCCTACACTCTATACCCTACACTCTATACCCTACACTCTACACTCTATACCATACACTCTATACCATACAATCTATACACTACACTCTATACCCTAAACTCTACACTCTATACCCTACACTCTATAACATACACTCTATACACTACACTCTATAACTTACACTCTATACCCTACACTTTGCACTCTACACCCTACACTCTACACTCTACATTCTATACCCTACACTCTATACCCTACACTCTCTACTCCACACTCTATACCCTACACTCTATACCCTACACTCTATACCCTACACTCTCTACTCCACACTCTATAGCCTACACTCTATACCCTACACTCTATACCCTACACTCTATACCCTACGCTCTATACCCTACACTTTATACCCTACACCCTATACCATACACTCTATACCCTACACTCTACAACCTGCACTCTATACCCTACACTCTATACCCTACACCCTACACTTTATACCCTACACTCTATACCCTACACTCTATACCCTACACTCTATACCCTACACTCTATACCCTACACTCTACACTCTATACCCTACACTCTACACTTTATACCCTACACTCTATACCATACACTCTATACCCTACACTCCATACATTACACTCTACACTTTATACCCTACACTCTATACCATACACTCTATACCCTACACTCTACACCTTACACTCTATACCCTACATTCTATCCCCTACACTCTACACTCTATACCCTACACTCTATACCCTACACTCTACACTCTATACCCTACACTCTACACTCTACACCCTACACTCTATACCCTACACTCTATACCATACACTCTATACCATACACTCTATACCCTACACTCTATACCCTACACTCTACACCCTACACTCTACACTCTATACCCTACACTCTACACCCTGCACTCTGTACCCTACACTCTACACTCTTTACCCTACACTCTATACCCTACACTCTATACCCTACACTCTATACCCTACACTCTACACTCTATACCTTACACTCTATACCCTACACTCTATACCCTACACTCTATACCCTACACTCTATACCCTACACTCTATACCATACACTCTACACCCTACACTCTACACCCTACACTCTACACCCTACACTCTACACTTTATACCCTACACTCTATACCCTACACTCTATACCCTGCACTCTACACCCTGCACTCTACACCCTACACTCTACACCCTACACTCTACACCCTACACTCTATATCCTACACTCTATACCCTACACTATACACTCTATACCCTACACTCTACACTGTATACCCTACACTCTATACCCTACACTCTACACTCTATACCCTACACTCTATACCATACACTCTATACCCTACACTCTAAACTCTACACTCTATACCCTACACTCTATACCCTACACTCTAATCCCTACACTCTACACTCTATACCCTACACGCTATATCCTACACTTTACACTCTACACCCTACACTCTACATTCTATACCCTACACTCTAAACTCTACACTCTATAGCCTACACTCTATACCCTACACTCTATACCCTACACTCTACACTTTATTCCCTACACTCTATACCATACACTCTATACCCTACACTCTACACTTTATACCCTACACTCTATACCATACACTCTATACCCTACACTCTATACCCTACACTATACACTCTATACCCTACACTCTACACTGTATACCATACACTCTATGCCCCACACTCTCTACCCTAAACTCTACACTCTATACCCTACACTCTACACCCTAAGCTCTATACCATACACTCTATACCCTACACTCTACACTCTATACCCTACACTCTATACCCTACACTCTATACCCTGCACCCTACGGTCTATACGCTGCACTCTATACCCTACACTCTATACCCTACACTCTATACCCTACACTCTATACCCTACACTCTACACTCTATACCATACACTCTATACCATACAATCTATACACTACACTCTATACCCTAAACTCTACACTCTATACCCTACACTCTATAACATACACTCTATACACTACACTCTATAACTTACACTCTATACCCTACACTTTGCACTCTACACCCTACACTCTACACTCTACATTCTATACCCTACACTCTATACCCTACACTCTCTAGTCCACATTCTATACCCTACACTCTATACCCTACACTCTATACCCTACACTCTACACTATATACTCTACACTATATAGCCTACACTCTATACCCTACACTCTATACCCTACATTCTATACCCTACACTCTATACCCTACACTCTATACCCTACACTTTATACCCTACACCCTATACCATACACTCTATACCCTACACTCTACAACCTGCACTCTATACCCTACACTCTATACCCTACACCCTACACTTTATACCCTACACTTATACCCTACACTCTATACCCTACACTCTATACCCTACACTCTATACCCTACACTCTACACTCTATGCCCAACACTCTACACTTTATACCCTACACTCTATACCATACACTCTATACCCTACACTCCATACATTACACTCTACACTTTATACCCTACACTCTATACCATACACTCTATACCCTACACTCTACACCTTACACTGTATACCCTACATTCTATCCCCTACACTCTACACTCTATACCCTACACTCTATACCCTACACTCTACACTCTATACCCTACACTCTACACTCTACACCCTACACTCTATACCCTACACTCTATACCATACACTCTATACCATACACTCTATACCCTACACTCTATACCCTACACTCTACACCCTACACTCTACACCCTGCACTCTGTACCCTACACTCTACACTCTTTACCCTACACTCTATACCCTACACTCTATACCCTACACTCTACACTCTATACCTTACACTCTATACCCTACACTCTATACCCTACACTCTATACACTACACTCTATACCCTACACTCTATACCATACACTCTACACCCTACACTCTACACCCTACACTCTACACCCTACACTCTACACTTTATACCCTACACTCTATACCCTACACTCTATACCCTGCACTCTACACCCTGCACTCTACACCCTACACTCTACACCCTACACTCTACACCCTACACTCTACACCCTACACTCTATACCCTACACTATACACTCTATACCCTACACTCTACACTGTATACCATACACTCTATGCCCCACACTCTATACCCTAAACTCTACACTCTATACCCTACACTCTACACTCTATACCATACACTCTACACCCTACACTCTACACCCTACACTCTATACCCTACACTCTACACTTTATACCCTACACTCTATACCCTACACTCTATACCCTGCACTCTACACCCTGCACTCTACACCCTGCACTCTACACCCAACACTCTATACCCTACACTCTACACCCTACACTCTACATCCTACACTCTATACCCTACACACTACACTCTATACCCTACACTCTATAGCCTACACTCTATACCCTACACTCTATACCCTACACTCTATATCCTACACTCTACACTCTATACCCTACACTCTATACCATACACTCTATACCCTACACTCTATGCCATACACTCTATACCATACACTCTATACCATACACTCTATACCCTACACTCTATACCCTACACTCTATACCATACACTCTAAACTCTATACCTTACACTCTATACCCTACACTCTATACCCTACACTCTACACTCTATACCTTACACTCTATACCCTACACTCTATACCCTACACTCTAAACTCTATACCCTACACTCTACACTATACACTTTAAACTCTATACCTTACACTCTATACCCTACACTCTATACCTTACACTCTACACTCTATACCTTACACTCTATACCCTACACTCTATACCCTACACTCTAAACTCTATACCCTACACTCCACACTCTACACTCTATACCCTAAACTCTATACCCTACACTCTATACCCTACACTCTATACCCTACACTCTACACCCTACACTCTATACCCTACACTCTATACCCTACACTCTGAACTCTATACCCTACACTCTACACTCTATACCCTACACTCTATAACATGCACTCTATACCCTACACTCTATACCCTACACTCTATACCCTACACTCTATACCCTACACTCTACACTCTATACCCTACACTCTATACCATACACTCTACACCATGCACTCTATAGCATACACTCTATACCCTACACTCTACACTCTATACCCTACACTCTATACCCTACACTCTATACCCTACACTATACACTCTATACCCTACACTCTACACTTTATACCTTACTCTCTATACCCTACACTCTATACCCTACACTCTACAACGTGCACTCTATACCCTACATTCTATACCCTACACCCTACACTCTATACCCTACACTCTATACCCTACACTCTATACCCTACACTCTATACCCTACACTCTACACTCTATACCCTACACTCTATAACATACACTCTATACACTACACTCTATACCTTACACTCTATACCCTACACTTTACATTCTACACCCTACACTCTACACTCTATTCCCTACACTCTATACCCTACACTCTATACCCTACACTCTACACTCTATACCCTACACTCTACACCCTGCACTCTGTACCCTACACTCTATACCCTACACTCTACACTCTGTACCCTACACTATATACCCTACACTCTACACCCTACACTCTATACCATACACTCTATAACCTACACTTTACACTCTATACCCTACACTCTATACCATACACTCTACACTTTATACCCTACACTCTATACCATACACACTATACCCTACACTCTATACCCTACACTCTATACCCTACAATCTAATCCCTACACTCTAATCCCTACACTCTAATCCCTACACTCTAATCCCTACACTCTATACCCTACACTCTACACCCTACACTCTAATCCTTACACTCTAATCCCTACACTCTACACTCTATACCCTACACTCTATACCCTACACTCTATACCCTACACTCTACACTCTATACCTTACACTCTATACCCTACACTCTATACCCTACACTCTATACCATACACTCTATACCCTACACTCTACACTCTATACCATACACTCTATACCCTACACTCTATACCATACACTCTATACCCTACACTCTATACCCTACACTCCACACCCTACACTCTATACCTTACACTCTATACCCTACACTCTAAACTCTATACCCTACACTCTACACTCTATACCCTACACTCTACACTCTATACCCTACACTCTTTACCCTATACCCTACACTCTATACACTACACTCTATACCATACACTCTACACTCTATTCCCTACACTCTATACCATACACTCTACATCCTACACTCTACACCACTCTACACCCCACACTCTACACCCTACACCCTACACTCTATACCCTACACTCTACACCATACACTCTATACCCTATACCCTACAATCTATACCCTACACTCTATACCCTACAATCTATACCCTACACTCTATACCCTACACTCTACACTCTATACCCTACACTCTATACCATACACTGTATACCCTACACTCTATACCCTACACTCTACACTCTATACCCTACACTTTATACCATACACTCTATACCCTACACTCTAATCTCTACACTCTATACCCTACACTCTATACCCTACACTCTAATCCCTACACTCTACACTCTATACCCTACACTCTATACCCTACACTTTACACTCTACACCCTACACTCTACATTCTATACCCTACACTCTAAACTCTACACTCTATAGCCTACACTCTATTCCCTACACTCTATACCCTACACTCTACACTTTATTCCCTACACTCTATACCATACACTCTATACCCTACACTCTACACTTTATACCCTACACTCTATACCATACACTCTATACCCTACACTCTATACCCTACACTCTACACCCTACACTCTACACCCTACACTCTATACCCTACACTCTATACCCTACACTATACACTCAATACCCTACACTCTACACTGTATACCATACACTCTATGCCCCACACTCTATACCCTAAACTCTACACTCTATACCCTACACTCTACACTCTATACCATACACTCTACACCCTACACTCTACACCCTACACTCTATACCCTACACTCTATACCCTACACTCTACACTTTATACCCTACACTCTATACCCTACACTCTACACCCGACACTCTATACCCCACACTCTATACCCTAAACTCTACACTCTATACCCTACACTCTACACTCTACACCCTACACTCTATACCCTACACTCTATACCATACACTCTATACCATACACTCTATACCCTACACTCTATACCCTACACTCTACACCCTATACTCTACACTCTATACCCTACACTCTACACCCTGCACTCTGTACCCTACACTCTACACTCTTTACCCTACACTCAATACCCTACACTCTATACCCTACACTCTATACCCTACACTCTATACCCTACACTCTACACTCTATACCTTACACTCTATACCCTACACTCTATACCCTACACTCTATACCCTACACTCTATACCATACACTCTACACCCTACACTCTACACCCTACACTCTACACCCTACACTCTACACTTTATACCCTACACTCTATACCCTACACTCTATACCCTGCACTCTACACCCTGCACTCTACACCCTACACTCTACACCCTACACTCTACACCCTACACTCTACACCCTACACTCTATACCCTACACTCTATACCCTACACTATACACTCTATACCCTACACTCTACACTGTATACCATACACTCTATGCCCCACACTCTATACCCTAAACTCTACACTCTATACCCTACACTCTACACTCTATACCATACACTCTACACCCTACACTCTACACCCTACACTCTATACCCTACACTCTATACCCTACACTCTACACTTTATACCCTACACTCTATACCCTACACTCTATACCCTGCACTCTACACCCTGCACTCTACACCCTGCACTCTACACCCAACACTCTATACCCTACACTCTACACCCTACACTCTACATCCTACACTCTATACCCTACACACTACACTCTATACCCTACACTCTATAGCCTACACTCTATACCCTACACTCTATACCCTACACTCTATATCCTACACTCTACACTCTATACCCTACACTCTATACCCTACACTCTATACCATACACTCTATACCATACACTCTATACCATACACTCTATACCCTACACTCTATACCCTACACTCTATACCCTACACTTTATACCATACACTCTAAACTCTATACCTTACACTCTATACCCTACACTCTATACCCTACACTCTACACTCTATACCTTACACTCTATACCCTACACTCTATACCCTACACTCTAAACTCTATACCCTACACTCTACACTATACACTCTAAACTCTATACCTTACACTCTATACCCTACACTCTATACCCTACACTCTACACTCTATACCTTACACTCTATACCCTACACTCTATACCCTACACTCTAAACTCTATACCCTACACTCTACACTCTACAATCTATACCCTACACTCTATACCATACACTCTATACCCTACACTCTATACCCTACACTCTATACCCTACACTCTACACCCTACACTCTATACCCTACACTCTATACCCTACACTCTAAACTCTATACCCTACACTCTACACTCTACACTCTATACCCTACACTCTATACCATACACTCTATACCCTACACTCTATACCCTACACTCTATACCCTACACTCTATACCCTACACTCTACACTCTATACCCTACACTCTATACCATACACTCTACACCATGCACTCTATAGCATAAACTCTATACCCTACACTCTACACTCTATACCCTACACTCTATACCCTACACTCTATACCCTACACTATACACTCTATACCCTACACTCTACACTTTATACCTTACTCTCTGTACCCTACACTCTATACCCTACACTCTACAACGTGCACTCTATACCCTACACTCTATACCCTACACTCTATACCCTACACTCTATACCCTACACTCTATACCCTACACTCTACACTCTATACCCTACACTCTATAACATACACTCTATACACTACACTCTATACCTTACACTCTATACCCTACACTTTACATTCTACACCCTACACTCTACACTCTATACCCTACACTCTACACTCTATACCCTACACTCTACACCCTGCACTCTGTACCCTACACTCTATACCCTACACTCTACACTCTGTACCCTACACTCTATACCCTACACTCTATACCCTACACTCTATACCCTACACTCTATACCCTACACTCTACACTCTATACCCTACACTCTATACCATACACTCTACACCCTACACTCTATACCATACACTCTATAACCTACACTTTACACTCTATACCCTACACTCTATACCATACACTCTACACTTTATACCCTACACTCTATACCATACACACTATACCCTACACTCTATACCCTACACTCTATACCCTACACTCTATACCCTACACTCTAATCCCTACACTCTAATCCCTACACTCTAATCCCTACACTCTAATCCCTACACTCTAATCCCTACACTCTATACCCTACACTCTACACCCTACACTCTAATCCCTACACTCTAATCCCTACACTCTACACTCTATACCCTACACTCTATACCCTACACTCTACACTCTATACCCTACACTCTATACCCTACACTCTATACCCTACACTCTATACCATACACTATATACCCTACACTCTACACTCTATACCATACACTCTATACCCTACATTCTATACCATACACTCTATACCCTACACTCTATACCCTACACTCCACACCCTACACTCTATACCTTACACTCTATACCCTACACTCTAAACTCTATACCCTACACTCTACACTCTATACCCTACACTCTTTACCCTATACCCTACACTCTATACACTACACTCTATACCATGCACTCTACACTCTATACCCTACACTCTATACCATACACTCTACACCACTCTACACCCCACACTCTACACCCTACACCCTACACTCTATACCCTACACTCTACACCATACACTCTATACCCTATACCCTATACCCTACAATCTATACCCTACACTCTATACCCTACACTCTATACCCTACACTCTATACCCTACACTCTACACTCTATACCCTACACTCTATACCATACACTGTATACCCTACACTCTATACCCTACACTCTACACTCTATACCCTACACTCTATACCATACACTCTATACCCTACACTCTAAACTCTACACTCTATACCCTACACTCTATACCCTACACTCTAATCCCTACACTCTACACTCTATACCATACACTCTATACCCTACACTTTACACTCTACACCCTACACTCTACATTCTATACCCTACACTCTAAACTCTACACTCTATAGCCTACACTCTATACCCTACACTCTATACCCTACACTCTACACTTTATTCCCTACACTCTATACCATACACTCTATACCCTACACTCTACACTTTATACCCTACACTCTATACCATACACTCTATACCCTACACTCTATACCCTACACTATACACTCTATACCCTACACTCTACACTGTATACCATACACTCTATGCTCCAAACTCTCTACCCTAAACTCTACACTCTATACCCTACACTCTACACCCTAAGCTCTATACCATACACTCTATACCCTACACTCTACACTCTATACCCTACACTCTATACCCTACACTCTATACCCTGCACCCTACGCTCTATACGCTACACTCTATACCCTACACTCTATACCCTACACTCTATACCCTACACTCTATACCCTACACTCTATACCCTAAACTCTACACTCTATACCCTACACTCTATAACATACACTCTATACACTACACTCTATAACTTACACTCTATACCCTACACTTTGCACTCTACACCCTACACTCTACACTCTACATTCTATACCCTACACTCTATACCCTACACTCTCTACTCCACACTCTATACCCTACACTCTATACCCTACACTCTATACCCTACACTCTACACTATATTCTCTACACTCTATAGCCTACACTCTATACCCTACACTCTATACCCTACACTCTATACCCTACACTCTATACCCTACACTTTATACCCTACACCCTATACCATAAACTCTATACCCTACACTCTACAACCTGCACTCTATACCCTACACTCTATACCCTACACCCTACACTTTATACCCTACACTCTATACCCTACACTCTATACCCTACACTCTATACCCTACACTCTACACTCTATACCCTACACTCTACACTTTATACCCTACACTCTATACCATACACTCTATACCCTACACTCCATACATTACACTCTACACTTTATACCCTACACTCTATACCATACACTCTATACCCTACACTCTACACCTTACACTCTATACCCTACATTCTATCCCCTACACTCTACACTCTATACCCTACACTCTACACTCTACACCCTACACTCTATAACCTACACTCTATACCATACACTCTATACCATACACTCTATACCCTACACTCTATACCCTACACTCTACACCCTACACTCTACACTCTATACCCTACACTCTACACCCTGCACTCTGTACCCTACACTCTACACTCTTTACCCTACACTCTATACCCTACACTCTATACCCTGCACTCTATACCCTACACTCTATACCCTACACTCTACACTCTATACCTTACACTCTATACCCTACACTCTATACCCTACACTCTATACCCTACACTCTATACCCTACACTCTATACCATACACTCTACACCCTACACTCTACACCCTAAGCTCTATACCATACACTCTATACCCTACACTCTACACTCTATACCCTACACTCTATACCCTACACTCTATACCCTGCACCCTACGCTCTATACGCTACACTCTATACCCTACACTCTATACCCTACACTCTATACCCTACACTCTATACCCTACACTCTATACCCTAAACTCTACACTCTATACCCTACAATCTATAACATACACTCTATACACTACACTCTATAACTTACACTCTATACCCTACACTTTGCACTCTACACCCTACACTCTACACTCTACATTCTATACCCTACACTCTATACCCTACACTCTCTACTCCACACTCTATACCCTACACTCTATACCCTACACTCTATACCCTACACTCTACACTATATTCTCTACACTCTATAGCCTACACTCTATACCCTACACTCTATACCCTACACTCTATACCCTACACTCTATACCCTACACTCTATACCCTACACTCTATACCCTACACTTTATACCCTACACCCTATACCATACACTCTATACCCTACACTCTACAACCTGCACTCTATACCCTACACTCTATACCCTACACCCTACACTTTATACCCTACATACACTCTATACCGTACACTCTATACCCTACACTCTATACCCTACACTCTACACTCTATACCCTACACTCTACACTTTATACCCTACACTCTATACCATACACTCTATACCCTACACTCCATACATTACACTCTACACTTTATACCCTACACTCTATACCATACACTCTATACCCTACACTCTACACCTTACACTCTATACCCTACATTCTATCCCCTACACTCTACACTCTATACCCTACACTCTATACCCTACACTCTACACTCTATACCCTACACTCTACACTCTACACCCTACACTCTATACCCTACACTCTATACCATACACTCTATACCATACACTCTATACCCTACACTCTATACCCTACACTCTACACCCTACACTCTACACTCTATACCCTACACTCTACACCCTGCACTCTGTACCCTACACTCTACACTCTTTACCCTACACTCTATACCCTACACTCTATACCCTGCACTCTATATCCTACACTCTATACCCTACACTCTACACTCTATACCTTACACTCTATACCCTACACTCTATACCCTACACTCTATACCCTACACTCTATACCCTACACTCTATACCATACACTCTACACCCTACACTCTACACCCTACACTCTACACCCTACACTCTACACTTTATACTCTACACTCTATACCCTACACTCTATACCCTGCACTCTACACCCTGCACTCTACACCCTACACTCTACACCCTACACTCTACACCCTACACTCTACACCCTACACTCTATACCCTACACTCTATACCCTACACTATACACTCTATACCCTACACTCTACACTGTATACCATACACTCTATGCCCCACACTCTATACTCTAAACTCTACACTCTATACCCTACACTCTACACTCTATACCATACACTCTACACCCTACACTCTACACCCTACACTCTATACCCTACACTCTATACCCTACACTCTACACTTTATACCCTACACTCTATACCCTACACTCTATACCCTGCACTCTACACCCTGCACTCTACACCCTGCACTCTACACCCAACACTCTATACCCTACACTCTACACCCTACACTCTACATCCTACACTCTATACCCTACACTCTACACTCTATACCCTACACTCTATAGCCTACACTCTATACCCTACACTCTATACCCTACACTCTATATCCTACACTCTACACTCTATACCCTACACTCTATACCATACACTCTATACCCTACACTCTATACCATACACTCTATACCATACAATCTATACCCTACACTCTATACCCTACACTCTATACCCTACACTCTATACCATACACTCTAAACTCTATACCTTACACTCTATACCCTACACTCTATACCCTACACTCTACACTCTATACCTTACACTCTATACCCTACACTCTATACCCTACACTCTAAACTCTATACCCTACACTCTACACTCTACACTCTATACCCTACACTCTATACCATACACTCTATACCCTACACTCTATACCCTACACTCTATACCCTACACTCTACACCCTACACTCTATACCCTACACTCTATACCCTACACTCTATACCCTATACTCTAAACTCTATACCCTACACTCTACACTCTATACCCTACACTCTATAATATGCACTCTATACCCTACACTCTATACCCTACACTCTATACCCTATACTCTATACCCTACACTCTACACTCTATACCCTACACTCTATACCATACACTCTACACCATGCACTCTATAGCATACACTCTATACCCTACACTCTACACTCTATACCCTACACTCTATACCCTACACTCTATACCCTACACTATACACTCTATACCCTACACTCTACACTTTATACCTTACTCTCTATACCCTACACTCTACAACGTGCACTCTATACCCTACACTCTATACCCTACACCCTACACTCTATACCCTACACTCTATACCCCACACTCTATACCCTACACTCTATACCCTACACTCTATACCCTACACTCTATAACATACACTCTATACACTACACTCTATACCTTACACTCTATACCCTACACTTTACATTCTACACCCTACACTCTACACTCTATTCCCTACACTCTATACCCTACACTCTATACCCTACACTCTATACTCTACACTCTATACCCTACACTCTACACTCTATACCCTACACTCTATACCCTACACTCTAATCCCTACACTCTAATCCCTACACTCTACACTCTATACCCTACACTCTATACCCTACACTCTATACCCTACACTCTACACCCTACACTCTACACCCTACACTCTAATCCCTACACTCTAATCCCTACACCCTACACTCTATACCCTACACTCTATACCCTACACTCTATACCCTACACTCTACACCCTACACTCTATACCCTACACTCTTTACCCTACACTCTATACCCTACACCCTACACTCTACACCCTACACTCTACACTCTATACCCTACACTCTATACCCTACACTCTACACTCTATACCCTACACCCTGCACTCTGTACCCTACACTCTACACTCTTTACGCTACACTCTATACCCTACACTCTATACCCTACACTCTATACCCTACACTCTACACTCTATACCTTACACTCTATACCCTACACTCTATACCCTACACTCTAAACTCTATACCCTACACTCTACACTCTATACCCTATACTCTATAACATACACTCTATACCCTACACTCTATACCCTACACTCTATACCATACACTCTACACCCTACACTCTATACCATAGACTCTACACCATACACTCTATAGCATACACTCTATACCCTACACTATACACTCTATACCCTACACTCTATACCCTACACTATACACTCTATACCCTACACTCTACACTTTATACCCTACACTCTATACCATACACTCTATACCCTACACTCCATACCCTACACTCTACACTTTATACCCCACACTCTATACCATACACTCTATACCCTACACTCTACACCTTACACTCTATACCCTACATTCTATCCCCTACACTCTACACTCTATACCCTACACTCTACACTCTACTCTATACCCTACACTCTACACTCTATACCCTACACTCTACACTCTACACCCTACACTCTATACCCTACACTCTATACCCTACACTCTAATCCCTACATTCTATACCCTGCACTCTATACCATACACTCTACACCCTACACACTACACTCTACACCCTACACTCTATACCCTATACCCTACACTCTATACCCTACACTCTATACCCTACACTATACACTCTATACCCTACACTCTACGCTTTATACCCTACACTCTATACCCTACACTCTACACCCTACACTCTACACCCTACACTCCAATGCCTACACTCTAATCCCTACACCCTACACTCCATACCCTACACTCTATACCCTACACTCTTCACCCTACACTCTACACTCTACACCCTACACTCTATACCCTACACTCTATACCCTACACTATATACCCTACACCCTACACTCTACACCCTACACTCTATACCCTACAATCTACACCCTACACTCTATACCCTACACTCTACACCCTGCACTCTGTACCCTACACTCTACACTCTTTACCCTACACTCTATATACTACACTCTATACCCTACACTCTATACCCTACACTCTATACCCTACACTCTACACTCTATACCTTACACTCTATACCCTACACTCTATACCCTACACTCTAAACTCTATACCCTACACTCTACACTCTATACCCTACACTCTATAACATACACTCTATACCCTACACTCTATACCCTACACTCTATACCCTACACTCTATACCATACACTCTATACCCTACACTCTACACCCTACACTCTATAGCCTACACTCTATACCCTACACTCTATACCCTACACTCTAATCCCTACACTCTACACTCTATACCATACACTCTATACCCTACACTCTATACCCTACACTCTATACCATACACTCTATACCATACACTCTTTACCCTACACTCAATACCCTACACTCTATACCCTACACTCTACACCCTACACTCTACACCTTACACTCAATACCCTACACTCTACACCCTACACTCTAAACTCTATACCCTAAACTCTACACCCTACACTCTATAACATACACTCTATACCCTACACTCTATACCCTACACTCTATACCATACACTCTACACCATACACTCTACACTCTATACCCTACACTCTATACCATACACTCTACACCATACACTCTATAGCATACACTCTATAGCATACACTCTATACCCTACACTCTACACTCTATACCCTACACTCTATACCATACACTCTATACCCTACACTCTATACCCTACACTCCACACCCTACACTCTATACCTTACACTCTATACCCTACACTCTAAACTCTATACCCTACACTCTACACTCTATACCCTATACTCTATAACATACACTCTATACCCTACACTCTATACCCTACACTCTATACCATACACTCTACACCCTACACTCTATACCATACACTCTACACCATACACTCTATAGCATACACTCTATACCCTACACTATACACTCTATACCCTACACTCTTTACCCTATACCCTACACTCTATACACTACACTCTATACCATACACTCTACACTCTATACCCTACACTCTATACCATACACTCTACATCCTACACTCTACACCACTCTACACCCCACACTCTACACCCTACACCCTACACTCTATACCCTACGCTCTACACCATACACTCTATACCCTATACCCTACAATCTATACCCTACATTCTATACCCTACACTCTATACCCTACACTCTATACCCTACACTCTACACTCTATACCATACACTGTATACCCTACACTCTATACCCTACACTCTACACTCTATACCTTACACTCTATACCATACACTCTATACCCTACACTCTAAACTCTACACTCTATACCCTACACTCTATACCCTACACTCTAATCCCTACACTCTACACTCTATACCCTACACTCTATACCCTACACTTTACACTCTACACCCTACACTCTACATTCTATACCCTACACTCTAAACTCTACACTCTATAGCCTACACTCTATACCCTACACTCTATACCCTACACTCTACACTTTATTCCCTACACTCTATACCATACACTCTATACCCTACACTCTACACTTTATACCCTACACTCTATACCATACACTCTATACCCTACACTCTATACCCTACACTATACACTCGATACCCTACACTCTACACTGTATACCATACACTCTATGCCCCACACTCTCTACCCTAAACTCTACACTCTATACCCTACACTCTACACCCTAAGCTCTATACCATACACTCTATACCCTACACTCTACACTCTATACCCTACACTCTATACCCTACACTCTATACCCTACACTCTATACCCTACACTGTATACCCTACACTCTACACCCTACACTCTATACCCTACACTCTATACCCTACACTCTACACTCTATACCATACACTCTATACCATACAATCTATACACTACACTCTATACCCTAAACTCTACACTCTATACCCTACACTCTATAACATACACTCTATACACTACACTCTATAACTTACACTCTATACCCTACACTTTGCACTCTACACCCTACACTCTACACTCTACATTCTATACCCTACACTCTATACCCTACACTCTCTACTCCACACTCTATACCCTACACTCTATACCCTACACTCTCTACTCCACACTCTATAGCCTACACTCTATACCCTACACTCTATACCCTACACTCTTTACCCTACACTCTATACCCTACACTTTATACCCTACACCCTATACCATACACTCTATACCCTACACTCTACAACCTGCACTCTATACCCTACACTCTATACCCTACACCCTACACTTTATACCCTACACTCTATACCCTACACTCTATACCCTACACTCTATACCCTACACTCTATACCCTACACTCTACACTCTATACCCTACACTCTACACTTTATACCCTACACTCTATACCATACACTCTATACCCTACACTCCATACATTACACTCTACACTTTATACCCTACACTCTATACAATACACTCTATACCCTACACTCTACACCTTACACTCTATACCCTACATTCTATCCCCTACACTCTACCCTCTATACCCTAAACTCTATACCCTACACTCTACACTCTATACCCTACACTCTACACTCTACACCCTACACTCTATACCCTACACTCTATACCATACACTCTATACCATACACTCTATACCCTACACTCTATACCCTACACTCTACACCCTACACTCTACACTCTATACCCTACACTCTACACCCTGCACTCTGTACCCTACACTCTACTCTCTTTACCCTACACTCTATACCCTACACTCTATACCCTACACTCTATACCCTACACTCTACACTCTATACCTTACACTCTATACCCTACACTCTATACCCTACACTCTATACCCTACACTCTATACCCTACACTCTATACCATACACTCTACACCCTACACTCTACACCCTACACTCTACACCCTACACTCTACACTTTATACCCTACACTCTATACCCTACACTCTATACCCTGCACTCTACACCCTGCACTCTACACCCTACACTCTACACCCTACACTCTACACCCTACACTCTATATCCTACACTCTATACCCTACACTATACACTCTATACCCTACACTCTACACTGTATACCCTACACTCTATACCCTACACTCTACACTCTATACCCTACACTCTATACCATACACTCTATACCCTACACTCTAAACTCTACACTCTATACCCTACACTCTATACCCTACACTCTAATCCCTACACTCTACACTCTATACCCTACACGCTATATCCTACACTTTACACTCTACACCCTACACTCTACATTCTATACCCTACACTCTAAACTCTACACTCTATAGCCTACACTCTATACCCTACACTCTATACCCTACACTCTACACTTTATTCCCTACACTCTATACCATACACTCTATACCCTACACTCTACACTTTATACCCTACACTCTATACCATACACTCTATACCCTACACTCTATACCCTACACTATACACTCTATACCCTACACTCTACACTGTATACCATACACTCTATGCCCCACACTCTCTACCCTAAACTCTACACTCTATACCCTACACTCTACACCCTAAGCTCTATACCATACACTCTATACCCTACACTCTACACTCTATACCCTACACTCTATACCCTACACTCTATACCCTGCACCCTACGGTCTATACGCTGCACTCTATACCCTACACTCTATACCCTACACTCTATACCCTACACTCTATACCCTACACTCTACACTCTATACCATACACTCTATACCATACAATCTATACACTACACTCTATACCCTAAACTCTACACTCTATACCCTACACTCTATAACATACACTCTATACACTACACTCTATAACTTACACTCTATACCCTACACTTTGCACTCTACACCCTACACTCTACACTCTACATTCTATACCCTACACTCTATACCCTACACTCTCTACTCCACATTCTATACCCTACACTCTATACCCTACACTCTATACCCTACACTCTACACTATATACTCTACACTCTATAGCCTACACTCTATACCCTACACTCTATACCCTACATTCTATACCCTACACTCTATACCCTACACTCTATACCCTACACTTTATACCCTACACCCTATACCATACACTCTATACCCTACACTCTACAACCTGCACTCTATACCCTACACTCTATACCCTACACCCTACACTTTATACCCTACACTTATACCCTACACTCTATACCCTACACTCTATACCCTACACTCTATACCCTACACTCTACACTCTATGCCCAACACTCTACACTTTATACCCTACACTCTATACCATACACTCTATACCCTACACTCCATACATTACACTCTACACTTTATACCCTACACTCTATACCATACACTCTATACCCTACACTCTACACCTTACACTGTATACCCTACATTCTATCCCCTACACTCTACACTCTATACCCTACACTCTATACCCTACACTCTACACTCTATACCCTACACTCTACACTCTACACCCTACACTCTATACCCTACAATCTATACCATACACTCTATACCATACACTCTATACCCTACACTCTATACCCTACACTCTACACCCTACACTCTACACCCTGCACTCTGTACCCTACACTCTACACTCTTTACCCTACACTCTATACCCTACACTCTATACCCTACACTCTATACCCTACACTCTACACTCTATACCTTACACTCTATACCCTACACTCTATACCCTACACTCTATACCCTACACTCTATACCATACACTCTATACCCTACACTATACACTCGATACCCTACACTCTACACTGTATACCATACACTCTATGCCCCACACTCTCTACCCTAAACTCTACACTCTATACCCTACACTCTACACCCTAAGCTCTATACCATACACTCTATACCCTACAGTCTACACTCTATACCCTACACTCTATACCCTACACTCTATACCCTACACTCTATACCCTACACTGTATACCCTACACTCTACACCCTACACTCTATACCCTACACTCTATACCCTACACTCTACACTCTATACCATACACTCTATACCATACAATCTATACACTACACTCTATACCCTAAACTCTACACTCTATACCCTACACTCTATAACATACACTCTATACACTACACTCTATAACTTACACTCTATACCCTACACTTTGCACTCTACACCCTACACTCTACACTCTACATTCTATACCCTACACTCTATACCCTACACTCTCTACTCCACACTCTATACCCTACACTCTATACCCTACACTCTATACCCTACAATCTCTACTCCACACTCTATAGCCTACACTCTATACCCTACACTCTATACCCTACACTCTATACCCTACACTCTATACCCTACACTTTATACCCTACACCCTATACCATACACTCTATACCCTACACTCTACAACCTGCACTCTATACCCTACACTCTATACCCTACACCCTACACTTTATACCCTACACTCTATACCCTACACTCTATACCCTACACTCTATACCCTACACTCTATACCCTACACTCTACACTCTATACCCTACACTCTACACTTTATACCCTACACTCTATACCATACACTCTATACCCTACACTCCATACATTACACTCTACACTTTATACCCTACACTCTATACCATACACTCTATACCCTACACTCTACACCTTACACTCTATACCCTACATTCTATCCCCTACACTCTACACTCTATACCCTACACTCTATACCCTACACTCTACACTCTATACCCTACACTCTACACTCTACACCCTACACTCTATACCCTACACTCTATACCATACACTCTATACCATACACTCTATACCCTACACTCTATACCCTACACTCTACACCCTACACTCTACACTCTATACCCTACACTCTACACCCTGCACTCTGTACCCTACACTCTACACTCTTTACCCTACACTCTATACCCTACACTCTATACCCTACACTCTATACCCTACACTCTACACTCTATACCTTACACTCTATACCCTACACTCTATACCCTACACTCTATACCCTACACTCTATACCCTACACTCTATACCATACACTCTACACCCTACACTCTACACCCTACACTCTACACCCTACACTCTACACTTTATACCCTACACTCTATACCCTACACTCTATACCCTGCACTCTACACCCTGCACTCTACACCCTACACTCTACACCCTACACTCTACACCCTACACTCTATATCCTACACTCTATACCCTACACTATACACTCTATACCCTACACTCTACACTGTATACCCTACACTCTATACCCTACACTCTACACTCTATACCCTACACTCTATACCATACACTCTATACCCTACACTCTAAACTCTACACTCTATACCCTACACTCTATACCCTACACTCTAATCCCTACACTCTACACTCTATACCCTACACGCTATATCCTACACTTTACACTCTACACCCTACACTCTACATTCTATACCCTTCACTCTAAACTCTACACTCTATAGCCTACACTCTATACCCTACACTCTATACCCTACACTCTACACTTTATTCCCTACACTCTATACCATACACTCTATACCCTACACTCTACACTTTATACCCTACACTCTATACCATACACTCTATACCCTACACTCTATACCCTACACTATACACTCTATACCCTACACTCTACACTGTATACCATACACTCTATGCCCCACACTCTCTACCCTAAACTCTACACTCTATACCCTACACTCTACACCCTAAGCTCTATACCATACACTCTATACCCTACACTCTACACTCTATACCCTACACTCTATACCCTACACTCTATACCCTGCACCCTACGGTCTATACGCTGCACTCTATACCCTACACTCTATACCCTACACTCTATACCCTACACTCTATACCCTACACTCTACACTCTATACCATACACTCTATACCATACAATCTATACACTACACTCTATACCCTAAACTCTACACTCTATACCCTACACTCTATAACATACACTCTATACACTACACTCTATAACTTACACTCTATACCCTACACTTTGCACTCTACACCCTACACTCTACACTCTACATTCTATACCCTACACTCTATACCCTACACTCTCTAGTCCACATTCTATACCCTACACTCTATACCCTACACTCTATACCCTACACTCTACACTATATACTCTACACTCTATAGCCTACACTCTATACCCTACACTCTATACCCTACATTCTATACCCTACACTCTATACCCTACACTCTATACCCTACACTTTATACCCTACACCCTATACCATACACTCTATACCCTACACTCTACAACCTGCACTCTATACCCTACACTCTATACCCTACACCCTACACTTTATACCCTACACTTATACCCTACACTCTATACCCTACACTCTATACCCTACACTCTATACCCTACACTCTACACTCTATGCCCAACACTCTACACTTTATACCCTACACTCTATACCATACACTCTATACCCTACACTCCATACATTACACTCTACACTTTATACCCTACACTCTATACCATACACTCTATACCCTACACTCTACACCTTACACTGTATACCCTACATTCTATCCCCTACACTCTACACTCTATACCCTACACTCTATACCCTACACTCTACACTCTATACCCTACACTCTACACTCTACACCCTACACTCTATACCCTACACTCTATACCATACACTCTATACCATACACTCTATACCCTACACTCTATACCCTACACTCTACACCCTACACTCTACACCCTGCACTCTGTACCCTACACTCTACACTCTTTACCCTACACTCTATACCCTACACTCTATACCCTACACTCTATACCCTACACTCTACACTCTATACCTTACACTCTATACCCTACACTCTATACCCTACACTCTATACCCTACACTCTATACCCTACACTCTATACCATACACTCTACACCCTACACTCTACACCCTACACTCTACACTTTATACCCTACACTCTATACCCTACACTCTATACCCTGCACTCTACACCCTGCACTCTACACCCTACACTCTACACCCTACACTCTACACCCTACACTCTATATCCTACACTCTATACCCTACACTATACACTCTATACCCTACACTCTACACTGTATACCATACACTCTATGCCCCACACTCTATACCCTAAACTCTACACTCTATACCCTACACTCTACACTCTATACCATACACTCTACACCCTACACTCTACACCCTACACTCTATACCCTACACTCTACACTTTATACCCTACACTCTATACCCTACACTCTATACCCTGCACTCTACACCCTGCACTCTACACCCTGCACTCTACACCCAACACTCTATACCCTACACTCTACACCCTACACTCTACATCCTACACTCTATACCCTACACACTACACTCTATACCCTACACTCTATAGCCTACACTCTATACCCTACACTCTATACCCTACACTCTATATCCTACACTCTACACTCTATACCCTACACTCTATACCATACACTCTATACCCTACACTCTATACCATACACTCTATACCATACACTCTATACCCTACACTCTATACCCTACACTCTATACCATACACTCTAAACTCTATACCTTACACTCTATACCCTACACTCTATACCCTACACTCTACACTCTATACCTTACACTCTATACCCTACACTCTATACCCTACACTCTAAACTCTATACCCTACACTCTACACTATACACTTTAAACTCTATACCTTACACTCTATACCCTACACTCTATACCTTACACTCTACACTCTATACCTTACACTCTATACCCTACACTCTATACCCTACACTCTAAACTCTATACCCTACATTCCACACTCTACACTCTATACCCTAAACTCTATACCCTACACTCTATACCCTACACTCTATACCCTACACTCTACACCCTACACTCTATACCCTACACTCTATACCCTACACTCTGAACTCTATACCCTACACTCTACACTCTATACCCTACACTCTATAACATGCACTCTATACCCTACACTCTATACCCTACACTCTATACCCTACACTCTATACCCTACACTCTACACTCTATACCCTACACTCTATACCATACACTCTACACCATGCACTCTATAGCATACACTCTATACCCTACACTCTACACTCTATACCCTACACTCTATACCCTACACTCTATACCCTACACTATACACTCTATACCCTACACTCTACACTTTATACCTTACTCTCTATACCCTACACTCTATACCCTACACTCTACAACGTGCACTCTATACCCTACATTCTATACCCTACACCCTACACTCTATACCCTACACTCTATACCCTACACTCTATACCCTACACTCTATACCCTACACTCTACACTCTGTACCCTACACTCTATAACATACACTCTATACACTACACTCTATACCTTACACTCTATACCCTACACTTTACATTCTACACGCTACACTCTACACTCTATTCCCTACACTCTATACCCTACACTCTATACCCTACACTCTACACTCTATACCCTACACTCTACACCCTGCACTCTGTACCCTACACTCTATACCCTACACTCTACACTCTGTACCCTACACTATATACCCTACAATCTATACCCTACACTCTATACCCTACACTCTATACCCTACACTCTACACTCTATACCCTACACTCTATACCATACACTCTACACCCTACACTCTATACCATACACTCTATAACCTACACTTTACACTCTATACCCTACACTCTATACCATACACTCTACACTTTATACCCTACACTCTATACCATACACACTATACCCTACACTCTATACCCTACACTCTATACCCTACAATCTAATCCCTACACTCTAATCCCTACACTCTAATCCCTACACTCTAATCCCTACACTCTATACCCTACACTCTACACCCTACACTCTAATCCCTACACTCTAATCCCTACACTCTACACTCTATACCCTACACTCTATACCCTACACTCTATACCCTACACTCTACACTCTATACCCTACACTCTATACCCTACACTCTATACCCTACACTCTATACCATACACTCTATACCCTACACTCTACACTCTATACCATACACTCTATACCCTACACTCTATACCATACACTCTATACCCTACACTCTATACCCTACACTCCACACCCTACACTCTATACCTTACACTCTATACCCTACACTCTAAACTCTATACCCTACACTCTACACTCTATACCCTACACTCTACACTCTATACCCTACACTCTTTACCCTATACCCTACACTCTATACACTACACTCTATACCATACACTCTACACTCTATTCCCTACACTCTATACCATACACTCTACATCCTACACTCTACACTACTCTACACCCCACACTCTACACCCTACACCCTACACTCTATACCCTACACTCTACACCATACACTCTATACCCTATACCCTACAATCTATACCCTACACTCTATACCCTACAATCTATACCCTACACTCTATACCCTACACTCTACACTCTATACCCTACACTCTATACCATACACTGTATACCCTACACTCTATACCCTACACTCTACACTCTATACCCTACACTTTATACCATACACTCTATACCCTACACTCTAATCTCTACACTCTATACCCTACACTCTATACCCTACACTCTAATCCCTACACTCTACACTCTATACCCTACACTCTATACCCTACACTTTACACTCTACACCCTACACTCTACATTCTATACCCTACACTCTAAACTCTACACTCTATAGCCTACACTCTATTCCCTACACTCTATACCCTACACTCTACACTTTATTCCCTACACTCTATACCATACACTCTATACCCTACACTCTACACTTTATACCCTACACTCTATACCATACACTCTATACCCTACACTCTATACCCTACACTCTACACCCTACACTCTACACCCTACACTCTATACCCTACACTCTATACCCTACACTATACACTCAATACCCTACACTCTACACTGTATACCATACACTCTATGCCCCACACTCTATACCCTAAACTCTACACTCTATACCCCACACTCTACACTCTATACCATACACTCTACACCCTACACTCTACACCCTACACTCTATACCCTACACTCTATACCCTACACTCTACACTTTATACCCTACACTCTATACCCTACACTCTACACCCTACACTCTATACCCCACACTCTATACCCTAAACTCTACACTCTATACCCTACACTCTACACTCTACACCCTACACTCTATACCCTACACTCTATACCATACACTCTATACCATACACTCTATACCCTACACTCTATACCCTACACTCTACACCCTATACTCTACACTCTATACCCTACACTCTACACCCTGCACTCTGTACCCTACACTCTACACTCTTTACCCTACACTCAATACCCTACACTCTATACCCTACACTCTATACCCTACACTCTACACTCTATACCTTACACTCTATACCCTACACTCTATACCCTACACTCTATACCCTACACTCTATACCATACACTCTACACCCTACACTCTACACCCTACACTCTACACCCTACACTCTACACTTTATACCCTACACTCTATACCCTACACTCTATACCCTGCACGCTACACCCTGCACTCTACACCCTACACTCTACACCCTACACTCTACACCCTACACTCTACACCCTACACTCTATACCCTACACTCTATACCCTACACTATACACTCTATACCCTACACTCTACACTGTATACCATACACTCTATGCCCCACACTCTATACCCTAAACTCTACACTCTATACTCTACACTCTACACTCTATACCATACACTCTACACCCTACACTCTACACCCTACACTCTATACCCTACACTCTATACCCTACACTCTACACTTTATACCCTACACTCTATACCCTACAATCTATACCCTGCACTCTACACCCTGCACTCTACACCCTGCACTCTACACCCAACACTCTATACCCTACACTCTACACCCTACACTCTACATCCTACACTCTATACCCTACACACTACACTCTATACCCTACACTCTATAGCCTACACTCTATACCCTACACTCTATACCCTACACTCTATATCCTACACTCTACACTCTATACCCTACACTCTATACCCTACACTCTATACCATACACTCTATACCATACACTCTATACCATACACTCTATACCCTACACTCTATACCCTACACTCTATACCCTACACTTTATACCATACACTCTAAACTCTATACCTTACACTCTATACCCTACACTCTATACCCTACACTCTACACTCTATACCTTACACTCTATACCCTACACTCTATACCCTACACTCTAAACTCTATACCCTACACTCTACACTATACACTCTAAACTCTATACCTTACACTCTATACCCTACACTCTATACCCTACACTCTACACTCTATACCTTACACTCTATACCCTACACTCTATACCCTACACTCTAAACTCTATACCCTACACTCTACACTCTACACTCTATACCCTACACTCTATACCATACACTCTATACCCTACACTCTATACCCTACACTCTATACCCTACACTCTACACCCTACACTCTATACCCTACACTCTATACCCTACACCCTAAACTCTATACCCTACACTCTACACTCTATACCCTACACTCTATACCATACACTCTATACCCTACACTCTATACCCTACACTCTATACCCTACACTCTATACCCTACACTCTACACTCTATACCCTACACTCTATACCATACACTCTACACCATGCACTCTATAGCATACACTCTATACCCTACACTCTACACTCTATACCCTACACTCTATACCCTACACTCTATACCCTACACTATACACTCTATACCCTACACTCTACACTTTATACCTTACTCTCTGTACCCTACACTCTATACCCTACACTCTACAACGTGCACTCTATACCCTACACTCTATACCCTACACTCTATACCCTACACTCTATACCCTACACTCTATACCCTACACTCTACACTCTATACCCTACACTCTATAACATACACTCTATACACTACACTCTATACCTTACACTCTATACCCTACACTTTACATTCTACACCCTACACTCTACACTCTATTCCCTACACTCTATACCCTACACTCTATACCCTACACTCTACACTCTATACCCTACACTCTACACCCTGCACTCTGTACCCTACACTCTATACCCTACACTCTACACTCTGTACCCTACACTCTATACCCTACACTCTATACCCTACACTCTATACCCTACACTCTATACCCTACACTCTACACTCTATACCCTACACTCTATACCATACACTCTACACCCTACACTCTATACCATACACTCTATAACCTACACTTTACACTCTATACCCTACACTCTATACCATACACTCTACACTTTATACCCTACACTCTATACCATACACCCTACACTCTATACCCTACACTCTATACCCTACACTCTAATCCCTACACTCTAATCCCTACACTCTAATCCCTACACTCTAATCCCTACACTCTAATCCCTACACTCTATACCCTACACTCTACACCCTACACTCTAATCCCTACACTCTACACTCTATACCCTACACTCTATACCCTACACTCTACACTCTATACCCTACACTCTATACCCTACACTCTATACCCTACACTCTATACCATACACTATATACCCTACACTCTACACTCTATACCATACACTCTATACCCTACATTCTATACCATACACTCTATACCCTACACTCTATACCCTACACTCCACACCCTACACTCTATACCTTACACTCTATACCCTACACTCTAAACTCTATACCCTACACTCTACACTCTATACCCTACACTCTTTACCCTATACCCTACACTCTATACACTACACTCTATACCATGCACTCTACACTCTATACCCTACACTCTATACCATACACTCTACATCCTACACTCTACACCACTCTACACCCCACACTCTACACCCTACACCCTACACTCTATACCCTACACTCTACACCATACACTCTATACCCTATACCCTATACCCTACAATCTATACCCTACACTCTATACCCTACACTCTATACCCTACACTCTATACCCTACACTCTACACTCTATACCCTACACTCTATACCATACACTGTATACCCTACACTCTATACCCTACACTCTACACACTATACCCTACACTCTATACCATACACTCTATACCCTACACTCTAAACTCTACACTCTATACCCTACACTCTATACCCTACACTCTAATCCCTACACTCTACACTCTATACCATACACTCTATACCCTACACTTTACACTCTACACCCTACACTCTACATTCTATACCCTACACTCTAAACTCTACACTCTATAGCCTACACTCTATACCCTACACTCTATACCCTACACTCTACACTTTATTCCCTACACTCTATACCATACACTCTATACCCTACACTCTACACTTTATACCCTACACTCTATACCATACACTCTATACCCTACACTCTATACCCTACACTATACACTCTATACCCTACACTCTACACTGTATACCATACACTCTATGCTCCAAACTCTCTACCCTAAACTCTACACTCTATACCCTACACTCTACACCCTAAGCTCTATACCATACACTCTATACCCTACACTCTACACTCTATACCCTACACTCTATACCCTACACTCTATACCCTGCACCCTACGCTCTATACGCTACACTCTATACCCTACACTCTATACCCTACACTCTATACCCTACACTCTATACCCTACACTCTATACCCTAAACTCTACACTCTATACCCTACACTCTATAACATACACTCTATACACTACACTCTATAACTTACACTCTATACCCTACACTTTGCACTCTACACCCTACACTCTACACTCTACATTCTATACCCTACACTCTATACCCTACACTCTCTACTCCACACTCTATACCCTACACTCTATACCCTACACTCTATACCCTACACTCTACACTATATTCTCTACACTCTATAGCCTACACTCTATACCCTACACTCTATACCCTACACTCTATAGCCTACACTCTATACCCTACACTCTATACCCTACACTTTATACCCTACACCCTATTCCATACACTCTATACCCTACACTCTACAACCTGCACTCTATACCCTACACTCTATACCCTACACCCTACACTTTATACCCTACACTCTATACCCTACACTCTATACCCTACACTCTATACCCTACACTCTACACTCTATACCCTACACTCTACACTTTATACCCTACACTCTATACCATACACTCTATACCCTACACTCCATACATTACACTCTACACTTTATACCCTACACTCTATACCATACACTCTATACCCTACACTCTACACCTTACACTCTATACCCTACATTCTATCCCCTACACTCTACACTCTATACCCTACACTCTATACCCTACACTCTACACTCTATACCCTACACTCTACACTCTACACCCTACACTCTATACCCTACACTCTATACCATACACTCTATACCATACACTCTATACCCTACACTCTATACCCTACACTCTACACCCTACACTCTACACTCTATACCCTACACTCTACACCCTGCACTCTGTACCCTACACTCTACACTCTTTACCCTACACTCTATACCCTACACTCTATACCCTGCACTCTATACCCTACACTCTATACCCTACACTCTACACTCTATACCTTACACTCTATACCCTACACTCTGTACCCTACACTCTATACCCTACACTCTATACCCTACACTCTATACCATACACTCTACACCCTACACTCTACACCCTAAGCTCTATACCATACACTCTATACCCTACACTCTACACTCTATACCCTACACTCTATACCCTACACTCTATACCCTGCACCCTACGCTCTATACGCTACACTCTATACCCTACACTCTATACCCTACACTCTATACCCTACACTCTATACCCTACACTCTATACCCTAAACTCTACACTCTATACCCTACAATCTATAACATACACTCTATACACTACACTCTATAACTTACACTCTATACCCTACACTTTGCACTCTACACCCTACACTCTACACTCTACATTCTATACCCTACACTCTATACCCTACACTCTCTACTCCACACTCTATACCCTACACTCTATACCCTACACTCTATACCCTACACTCTACACTATATTCTCTACACTCTATAGCCTACACTCTATACCCTACACTCTATACCCTACACTCTATACCCTACACTCTATACCCTACACTCTATACCCTACACTCTACAACCTGCACTCTATACCCTACACTCTATACCCTACACCCTACACTTTATACCCTACACTCTATACCGTACACTCTATACCCTACACTCTATACCCTACACTCTACACTCTATACCCTACACTCTACACTTTATACCCTACACTCTATACCATACACTCTATACCCTACACTCCATACATTACACTCTACACTTTATACCCTACACTCTATACCATACACTCTATACCCTACACCTTACACTCTATACCCTACATTCTATCCCCTACACTCTACACTCTATACCCTACACTCTATACCCTACACTCTACACTCTATACCCTACACTCTACACTCTACACCCTACACTCTATACCCTACACTCTATACCATACACTCTATACCATACACTCTATACCCTACACTCTATGCCCTACACTCTACACCCTACACTCTACACTCTATACCCTACACTCTACACCCTGCACTCTATACCCTACACTCTACACTCTTTACCCTACACTCTATACCCTACACTCTATACCCTGCACTCTATATCCTACACTCTATACCCTACACTCTACACTCTATACATAGTAACATAGTAACATAGTTAGTAAGGCCGAAAAAAGACATTTGTCCATCCAGTTCAGCCTATATTCCATCATAATAAATCCCCAGATCTACGTCCTTCTACAGAACCTAATAATTGTATGATACAATATTGTTCTGCTCCAGGAAGACATCCAGGCCTCTCTTGAACCCATCGACTGAGTTCGCCATCACCACCTCCTCAGGCAAGCAATTCCAGATTCTCACTGCCCTAACAGTAAAGAATCCTCTTCTATGTTGGTGGAAAAACCTTCTCTCCTCCAGACGCAAAGAATGCCCCCTTGTGCCCGTCACCTTCCTTGGTATAAACAGATCCTCAGCGAGATATTTGTATTGTCCCCTTATATACTTATACATGGTTATTAGATCGCCCCTCAGTCGTCTTTTTTCTAGACTAAATAATCCTAATTTCGCTAATCTATCTGGGTATTGTAGTTCTCCCATCCCCTTTATTAATTTTGTTGCCCTCCTTTGTACTCTCTCTAGTTCCATTATATCCTTCCTGAGCACCGGTGCCCAAAACTGGACACAGTACTCCATGTGCGGTCTAACTAGGGATTTGTACAGAGGCAGTATAATGCTCTCATCATGTGTATCCAGACCTCTTTTAATGCACCCCATGATCCTGTTTGCCTTGGCAGCTGCTGCCTGGCACTGGCTGCTCCAGGTAAGTTTATCATTAACTAGGATCCCCAAGTCCTTCTCCCTGTCAGATTTACCCAGTGGTTTCCCGTTCAGTGTGTAATGGTGATATTGATTCCTTCTTCCCATGTGTATAACCTTACATTTATCATTGTTAAACCTCATCTGCCACCTTTCAGCCCAAGTTTCCAACTTATCCAGATCCATCTGTAGCAGAATACTATCTTCTCTTGTATTAACTGCTTTACATAGTTTTGTATCATCTGCAAATATCGATATTTTACTGTGTAAACCTTCTACCAGATCATTAATGAATATGTTGAAGAGAACAGGTCCCAATACTGACCCCTGCGGTACCCCACTGGTCACAGCGACCCAGTTAGAGACTATACCATTTATAACCACCCTCTGCTTTCTATCACTAAGCCAGTTACTAACCCATTTACACACATTTTCCCCCAGACCAAGCATTCTCATTTTGTGTACCAACCTCTTGTGCGGCACGGTATCAAACGCTTTGGAAAAATCGAGATATACCACGTCCAATGACTCACCGTGGTCCAGTCTATAGCTTACCTCTTCATAAAAACTGATTAGATTGGTTTGACAGGAGCGATTTCTCATAAACCCATGCTGATATGGAGTTAAACAGTTATTCTCATTGAGATAATCCAGAATAACATCCCTCAGAAACCCTTCAAATATTTTACCAACAATAGAGGTTAGACTTACTGGCCTATAATTTCCAGGTTCACGTTTAGAGCCCTTTTTGAATATTGGCACCACATTTGCTATGCGCCAGTCCTGCGGAACAGAACCTGTCGCTATAGAGTCACTAAAAATAAGAAACAATGGTTTATCTATTACATTACTTAGTTCTCTTAGTATTCGTGGGTGTATGCCATCCGGACCCGGAGATTTATCTATTTTAATCTTATTTAGCCGGTTTCGCACCTCTTCTTGGGTTAGATTGGTGACTCTTAATATAGGGTTTTCATTGTTTCTTGGGATTTCACCTAGCATTTCATTTTCCACCGTGAATACCGTGGAGAAGAAGGTGTTTAATATGTTAGCTTTTTCCTCGTCATCTACAACCATTCTTTCCTCACTATTTTTTAAGGGGCCTACATTTTCAGTTTTTATTCTTTTACTATTGATATAGTTGAAGAACAGTTTGGGATTAGTTTTACTCTCCTTAGCAATGTGCTTTTCTGTTTCCTTTTTGGCAGCTTTAATTAGTTTTTTAGATAAAGTATTTTTCTCCCTATAGTTTTTTAGAGCTTCAATGGTGCCATCCTGCTTTAGTAGTGCAAATGCTTTCTTTTTACTGTTAATTGCCTGTCTTACTTCTTTGTTTAGCCACATTGGGTTTTTCCTATTTCTAGTCCTTTTATTCCCACAAGGTATAAACCGCTTACACTGCCTATTTAGGATGTTCTTAAACATTTCCCATTTATTATCTGTATTCTCATTTCTGAGGATATTGTCCCAGTCTACCAGATTAAGGGCATCTCTAAGCTGTTCAAACTTTGCCTTCCTAAAGTTCAATGTTTTTGTGACTCCCTGACAAGTCCCCCTAGTGAAAGACAGGTGAAACTGCACAATATTGTGGTCGCTATTTCCTAAATGCCCAACCACCTGCAGATTTGTTATTCTGTCAGGTCTATTAGATAGTATTAGGTCTAAAAGTGCTGCTCCTCTGGTTGGATTCTGCACCAATTGTGAAAGATAATTTTTCTTGGTTATTAGCAGAAACCTGTTGCCTTTATGGGTTTCACAGGTTTCTGTTTCCCAGTTAATATCCGGGTAGTTAAAGTCCCCCATAACCAGGACCTCATTATGGGTTGCAGCTTCATCTATCTGCTTTAGAAGTAGACTTTCCATGCTTTCTGTTATATTTGGGGGTTTGTAACAGACCCCAATGAGAATTTTGTTACCATTTTTCCCTCCATGAATTTCAACCCATATGGACTCGACATCCTCATTCCCTTCGCTAATATCCTCCCTTAAAGTGGACTTTAGACAAGACTTTACATAGAGACAAACCCCTCCTCCTCTCCGATTTTTACGATCCTTTCTAAACAGACTGTAACCCTGTAAGTTAACTGCCCAGTCATAGCTTTCATCTAACCATGTCTCGGTTATTCCCACTATGTCAAAGTTACCTGTAGATATTTCTGCTTCTAGTTCTTCCATCTTGTTTGTCAGGCTTCTGGCGTTTGCGAGCATGCAGTTTAGAGGATTTTGTTTTGTTCCAATCTCCTCACTGTGGATTGTTTTAGAAATGTTCTTACCTCCCTTCTGAGTATGTTTTCCTGGGTCGTCTTTGTTCGAGTCTAATGTTTTTCTTCCCGTCCCCTCTTCTTCTAGTTTAACGCCCTCCTGATGAGTGTAGCGAGTCTTCTGGCGAATGTGTGTTTCCCAGGTTTGTTGAGGTGTAGTCCGTCTCTGGCGAGGAGTCCATCATACCAGTAATTCACACCGTGGTCCAGGAATCCAAATCCTTGTTGTCTGCACCATCGTCTTAGCCAGTTGTTTGCATCAAGGATCCTGTTCCATCTCCTGGTGCCATGCCCATCTACTGGAAGGATAGAAGAAAAAACTACCTGTGCATCCAGTTCCTTTACTTTCTTCCCCAACTCTTCAAAGTCCTTGCAGATTGTCGGTAGGTCCTTCCTTGCCGTGTCATTGGTGCCAACATGTATCAGAAGAAATGGGTGGACGTCCTTGGAGCTGAAGAGCTTTGGTATCCTATCGGTCACATCCTTGATCATCGCACCTGGAAGGCAGCATACTTCTCTTGCAGTTATGTCCGGTCTGCAGATGGCTGCTTCTGTGCCTCTCAGTAGTGAGTCTCCCACCACCACCACTCTTCGTTGCTTCTTGGCTGTACTTTTTGCTGTCACTTGTTGCTGTGTGCCCTTTTCTTTTTTGCTTGCTGGTATTGCTTCATTCTTAGGTGTGCCATCTTCATCCTCTACAAAGATTTGATATCGGTTCTTCAGTTGTGTGGTTGGTGATTTCTCCATGGTCTTCTTGCTTCTTTTGGTCACATGCTTCCACTCATCTGCTTTTGGAGGTTCTCTGACACTTTTTGCACCTTCTGTGACCAGTAGAGATGCTTCTGTTCTGTCTAGAAAGTCTTCATTCTCTTTGATGAGTTTCAAAGTTGCTATTCTTTCTTCCAGACCCCGCACCTTTTCTTCTAAAAGGGCCACTAGTCTACACTTCTGACAGGTGAAATTGGATTTTTCTTCTGGTCGATCTGTGAACATGTAGCACATGCTGCAGCTCACCATGTAGGTTGTCACATCTGCCATGTTGCTCCTAGATCCTGCTGACTTGCTGTGTGTTTTCCTTCTTGTGTAATCTACTCAGCCAAGCTCTCTTGCAATAATGTCCTACAGGCCTTACGGCGCGCGGTTTGGTGATGCTTTCGAAGCAGCTGGTCCCGGCTGTACCCATACCTTACACTCTATACCCTACACTCTATACCCTACACTCTATACCCTACACTCTATACCCTACACTCTATACCATACACTCTACACCCTACACTCTACACCCTACACTCTACACCCTACACTCTACACTTTATACTCTACACTCTATACCCTACACTCTATACCCTGCACTCTACACCCTGCACTCTACACCCTACACTCTACACCCTACACTCTACACCCTACACTCTACACCCTACACTCTATACCCTACACTATACACTCTATACCCTACACTCTACACTGTATACCATACACTCTATGCCCCACACTCTATACTCTAAACTCTACACTCTATACCCTACACTCTACACTCTATACCATACACTCTACACCCTACACTCTACACCCTACACTCTATACCCTACACTCTATACCCTACACTCTACACTTTATACCCTACACTCTATACCCTACACTCTATACCCTGCACTCTACACCCTGCACTCTACACCCTGCTCTCTACACCCAACACTCTATACCCTACACTCTACACCCTACACTCTACATCCTACACTCTATACCCTACACTCTACACTCTATACCCTACACTCTATAGCCTACACTCTATACCCTACACTCTATACCCTACACTCTATATCCTACACTCTACACTCTATACCCTACACTCTATACCATACACTCTATACCCTACACTCTATACCATACACTCTATACCATACAATCTATACCCTACACTCTATACCCTACACTCTATACCCTACACTCTATACCATACACTCTAAACTCTATACCTTACACTCTATACCCTACACTCTATACCCTACACTCTACACTCTATACCTTACACTCTATACCCTACACTCTATACCCTACACTCTAAACTCTATACCCTACACTCTACACTCTACACTCTATACCCTACACTCTATACCATACACTCTATACCCTACACTCTATACCCTACACTCTATACCCTACACTCTACACCCTACACTCTATACCCTACACTCTATACCCTACACTCTATACCCTATACTCTAAACTCTATACCCTACACTCTACACTCTATACCCTACACTCTATAATATGCACTCTATACCCTACACTCTATACCCTACACTCTATACCCTATACTCTATACCCTACACTCTACACTCTATACCCTACACTCTATACCATACACTCTACACCATGCACTCTATAGCATACACTCTATACCCTACACTCTACACTCTATACCCTACACTCTATACCCTACACTCTATACCCTACACTATACACTCTATACCCTACACTCTACACTTTATACCTTACTCTCTATACCCTACACTCTATACCCTACACTCTACAACGTGCACTCTATACCCTACACTCTATACCCTACACCCTACACTCTATACCCTACACTCTATACCCCACACTCTATACCCTACACTCTATACCCTACACTCTATAACATACACTCTATACACTACACTCTATACCTTACACTCTATACCCTACACTTTACATTCTACACCCTACACTCTACACTCTATTCCCTACACTCTATACCCTACACTCTATACCCTACACTCTATACTCTACACTCTATACCCTACACTCTACACTCTATACCCTACACTCTATACCCCACACTCTAATCCCTACACTCTAATCCCTACACTCTACACTCTATACCCTACACTCTATACCCTACACTCTACACCCTACACTCTACACCCTACACTCTAATCCCTACACTCTAATCCCTACACCCTACACTCTATACCCTACACTCTATACCCTACACTCTATACCCTACACTCTACACCCTACACTCTATACCCTACACTCTTTACCCTACACTCTATACCCTACACCCTACACTCTACACCCTACACTCTACACTCTATACCCTACACTCTATACCCTACACTCTACACTCTATACCCTACACCCTGCACTCTGTACCCTACACTCTACACTCTTTACGCTACACTCTATACCCTACACTCTATACCCTACACTCTATACCCTACACTCTACACTCTATACCTTACACTCTATACCCTACACTCTATACCCTACACTCTAAACTCTATACCCTACACTCTACACTCTATACCCTATACTCTATAACATACACTCTATACCCTACACTCTATACCCTACACTCTATACCATACACTCTACACCCTACACTCTATACCATAGACTCTACACCATACACTCTATAGCATACACTCTATACCCTACACTATACACTCTATACCCTACACTCTATACCCTACACTATACACTCTATACCCTACACTCTACACTTTATACCCTACACTCTATACCCTACACTCTATACCCTACACTCTACAACCTGCACTCTATACCCTACACTCTATACCCTACACTCTACACTATATACCCTACACTCTATACCCTACACTCTATGCCCCACACTCTATACCCTAAACTTTACACTCTATACCCTACACTCTACACCCTAAGCTCTATACCATACACTCTATACCCTACACTCTACACTCTATACCCTACACTCTATACCCTACACTCTATACCCTACACCCAACGCTCTATAAGCTACACTCTATACCCTACACTCTATACCCTACACTCTATACCCTACACTCTATACCCTACACTCTATACCCTACACTCTATACCCTACACTCTACACTCTATACCCTTCACTCTATACCCTACACTCTATACCCTACACTCTATACCCTACACTCTACACTCTATACCATACACTCTATACCATACACTCTATACACTACACTCTATACCCTAAACTCTACACTCTATACCCTACACTCTATAACATACACTCTATACACTACACTCTATACCTTACACTCTACACCCTACACCCTACACTCTACATTCTATACCCTACATTCTATACCCTACACTCTCTACTCCACACTCTATACCCTACACTCTATACCCTACACTCTATACCCTACACTCTACACTCTATACCCTTCACTCTATACCCTACACTCTATACCCTACACTCTATACCCTACACTCTACACTCTATACCCTTCACTCTATGCCCTACACTCTATACCCTACACTCTATACCCTACACTCTATACCCTACACTCTACACTCTATACCCTTCACTCTATACCCTACACTCTATACCCTACACTCTATACCCTACACTCTACACTCTATACCATACACTCTATACCATACACTCTATACACTACACTCTATACCCTAAACTCTACACTCTATACCCTACACTCTATAACATACACTCTATACACTACACTCTATACCTTACACTTTACACCCTACACCCTACACTCTACATTCTATACCCTACATTCTATACCCTACACTCTCTACTCCACACTCTATACCCTACACTCTATACCCTACACTCTATACCCTACACTCTACACCCTACACTCTACACTCTATAGCCTACACTCTATACCCTACACTCTATACCCTACACTCTATACACTACACTTTACATTTCATACCCTACATTCTGTACCATACACTCTATACCCTACACTCTACAACCTGCACTCTATACTCTACACTCTATACCCTACACTCTACACTCTATACCCTACACTCTATACCCTACACTCTATACCCTACACTCTACACTCTATACCCTACACTCTATACCCTACACTCTACACTTTATACCCTACACTCTATACCATACACTCTATACCCTACACTCCAAACCCTACAATCTACACTTTATACCCCACACTCTATACCATACACTCTATACCCTATACTCTACACCTTACACTCTATACCCTACATTCTATCCCCTACACTCTACACTCTATACCCTACACTATAGACTCTACTCTATACCCTACACTCTATACCCTACACTCTACACTCTATACCCTACACTCTACACTCTACACCCTACACTCTATACCCTACACTCTATACCCTACAATCTATACCCTACACTCTAATCCCTACACTCTATACCCTACACTCTATACCATACACTCTACACCCTACACCCTACACTCTACACCCTACACTCTATACCCTATACCCTACACTCTACACCCTACACTCTATACCCTACACTCTATACCCTACACTATACACTCTATACCCTACACTCTACACTGTATACCATACACTCTATGCCCCACACTCTATACCCTAAACTCTACCCTCTATACCCTACACTCTACACCCTAAGCTCTATACCCTACACTCTATACCCTACACTCTACACTCTATACCCTACACTCTATACCCTACACTCTATGCCATACACTCTACACCCTACACTCTACACCCTACACTCTATACCCTACACTCTATACCCTACACTCTACACTTTATACCCTACACTCTATACCCTACACTCTATACCCTGCACTCTACACCCTGCACTCTACACCCTGCACTCTACACCCAACACTCTATACCCTATACTCTACACCCTACACTCTACATCCTACACTCTATACCCTACACTCTACACTCTATACCCTACACTCTATACCCTACACTCTATACCATACACTCTATACCATACACTCTATACCATACACTCTATACCATACACTCTATACCCTACACTCTATACCCTACTCTCTATACCATACACTCTAAACTCTATACCTTACACTCTATACCCTACACTCTATACCCTACACTCTACACTCTATACCTTACACTCTATAAACTACACTCTATACCCTACACTCTAAACTCTATACCCTACACTCTACACTCTACACTCTATACCCTACACTCTATACCATACACTCTATACCCTACACTCTATACCCTACACTCTATACCCTACACTCTACACCCTACACTCTATACCCTACACTCTATACCCTACACTCTATACCCTACACTCTAAACTCTATACCCTACACTCTACACTCTACACTCTATACCCTACACTCTATAACATGCACTCTATACCCTACACTCTATACCCTACACTCTATACCCTACACTCTATACCCTACACTCTACACTCTATACCCTACACTCTATACCATACACTCTACACCATGCACTCTATAGCATACACTCTATACCCTACACTCTACACTCTATACCCTACACTCTATACCCTACACTCTATACCCTACACTATACACTCTATACCCTACACTCTACACTTTATACCTTACTCTCTATACCCTACACTCTATACCCTACACTCTACAACGTGCACTCTATACCCTACACTCTATACCCTACACCCTACACTCTATACCCTACACTCTATACCCTACACTCTATACCCTACACTCTATACCCTACACTCTATACCCAACACTCTACACTCTATACCCTACACTCTATAACATACACTCTATACACTACACTCTATACCTTACACTCTATACCCTACACTTTACATTCTACACCCTACACTCTACACTCTATTCCCTACACTCTATACCCTACACTCTATACCCTACACTCTATACCCTACACTCTACACTCTATACCCTACACTCTATACCCTACACTCTAATCCCTACACTCTAATCCCTACACTCTACACTCTATACCCTACACTCTATACCCTACACTCTATACCCTACACTCTACACCCTACACTCTACACCCTACACTCTAATCCCTACACTCTAATCCCTACACCCTACACTCTATACCCTACACTCTATACCCTACACTCTATACCCTACACTCTACACCCTACACTCTATACCCTACAATCTATACCCTACACTCTATACCCTACACCCTACACTCTACACCCTACACTCTACACTCTATACCCAACACTCTATACCCTACACTCTACACTTTATACCCTACACCCTGCACTCTGTACCCTACACTCTACACTCTTTACCCTACACTCTATACCCTACACTCTATACCCTACACTCTATACCCTACACTCTACACTCTATACCTTACACTCTATACCCTACACTCTAAACTCTATACCCTACACTCTACACTCTATACCCTATACTCTATAACATACACTCTATACCCTACACTCTATACCCTACACTCTATACCATACACTCTACAGCCTACACTCTATACCATACACTCTACACCATACACTCTATAGCATACACTCTATACCCTACACTATACACTCTATACCCTACACTCTATACCCTACACTATACACTCTATACCCTACACTCTACACTTTATACCCTACACTCTATACCCTACACTCTATACCCTACACTCTACAACCTGCACTCTATACCCTACACTCTATACCCTACACTCTACACTCTATACCCTACACTCTATACCCTACACTCTATACCCTACACTCTACACTGTATACCATACACTCTATGCCCCACACTCTATACCCTAAACTCTACACTCTATACCCTACACTCTACACCCTAAGCTCTATACCATACACTCTATACCCTACACTCTACACTCTATACCCTACACTCTATACCCTACACCCTACGCTCTATAAGCTACACTCTATACCCTACACTCTATACCCTACACTCTACACTCTATACCCTACACTCTATACCCTACACTCTATACCCTACACTCTATACCCTACACTCTACACTCTATACCATACACTCTATACCATACACTCTATACACTACACTCTATACCCTAAACTCTACACTCTATACCCTACACTCTATAACATACACTCTATACAACACATTCTATACCTTACACTCTACACCCTACACTCTACACTCTACATTCTATACCCTACACTCTATACCCTACACTCTCTACTCCACACTCTATACCCTACACTCTATACCATACACTCTATACCCTACACTCTACACCCTACACTCTACACTCTATAGCCTACACTCTATACCCTACACTCTATACCCTACACTCTATACCCTACACTCTATACCCTACACTCTATACACTACACTCTACATTTTATACCCTACACTCTATACCATACACTCTATACCCTACACTCTACAACCTGCACTCTATACCCTACACTCTATACCCTACACTCTACACTCTATACCCTACACTCTATACCCTACACTCTATACCCTACACTCTACACTCTATACCCTACACTCTATACCCTACACTCTACACTTTATACCCTACACTCTATACCATACACTCTATACCCTACACTCCATACCCTACACTCTACACTTTATACCCCACACTCTATACCATACACTCTATACCCTACACTCTACACCTTACACTCTATACCCTACATTCTATCCCCTACACTCTACACTCTATACCCTACACTCTACACTCTACTCTATACCCTACACTCTACACTCTATACCCTACACTCTACACTCTACACCCTACACTCTATACCCTACACTCTATACCCTACACTCTAATCCCTACATTCTATACCCTACACTCTATACCATACACTCTACACCCTACACACTACACTCTACACCCTACACTCTATACCCTATACCCTACACTCTATACCCTACACTCTATACCCTACACTCTATACCCTACACTCTATACCCTACACTATACACTCTATACCCTACACTCTACGCTTTATACCCTACACTCTATACCCTACACTCTATACCCTACACTCTACACCCTACACTCTACGCCCTACATTCCAATGCCTACACTCTAATCCCTACACCCTACACTCCATACCCTACACTCTATACCCTACACTCTACACCCTACACTCTACACTCTACACCCTACACTCTATACCCTACACTCTATACCCTACACTCTATACCCTACACCCTACACTCTACACCCTACACTCTATACCCTACACTCTACACCCTACACTCTATACCCTACACTCTACACCCTGCACTCTGTACCCTACACTCTACACTCTTTACCCTACACTCTATACCCTACACTCTATACCCTACACTCTATACCCTACACTCTATACCCTACACTCTACACTCTATACCTTACACTCTATACCCTACACTCTATACCCTACACTCTAAACTCTATACCCTACACTCTACACTCTATACCCTACACTCTATAACATACACTCTATACCCTACACTCTATACCCTACACTCTATACCCTACACTCTATACCATACACTCTATACCCTACACTCTACACCCTACACTCTATAGCCTACACTCTATACCCTACACTCTATACCCTACACTCTAATCCCTACACTCTATACCATACACTCTATACCCTACACTCTATACCCTACACTCTATACCATACACTCTATACCATACACTCTATACCCTACACTCTATACCCTACACTCTATACCCTACACTCTACACCCTACACTCTACACCTTACACTCAATAACCTACACTCTACACCCTACACTCTAAACTCTATACCCTAAACTCTACACCCTACACTCTATAACATACACTCTATACCCTACACTCTATACCCTACACTCTATACCATACACTCTACACCATACACTCTACACTCTATACCCTACACTCTATACCATACACTCTACACCATACACTCTATAGCATACACTCTATAGCATACACTCTATACCCTACACTCTACACTCTATACCCTACACTCTATACCATACACTCTATACCCTACACTCTATACCCTACACTCCACACCCTACACTCTATACCTTACCCTCTTTACCCTACACTCTAAACTCTATACCCTACACTCTACACTCTATACCCTACACTCTTTACCCTATACCCTACACTCTATACACTACACTCTATACCATACACTCTACACTCTATACACTACACTCTATACCATACACTCTACACCATACACTCTATAGCATACACTCTATACCCTACACTATACACTCTATACCCTACACTCTATACCCTACACTATACACTCTATACCCTACACTCTACACTTTATACCCTACACTCTATACCCTACACTCTATACCCTACACTCTACAACCTGCACTCTATACCCTACACTCTATACCCTACACTCTACACTCTATACCCTACACTCTATACCCTACACTCTATACCCTACACTCTACACTGTATACCGTACACTCTATGCCCCACACTCTATACCCTAAACTCTACACTCAATACCCTACACTCTACACCCTAAGCTCTATACCATACACTCTATACCCTACACTCTACACTCTATACCCTACACTCTATACCCTACACCCTACGCTCTATAAGCTACACTCTATACCCTACACTCTATACCCTACACTCTACACTCTATACCCTACACTCTATACCCTACACTCTATACCCTACACTCTACACTCTATACCATACACTCTATACCATACACTCTATACACTACACTCTATACCCTAAACTCTACACTCTATACCCTACACTCTATAACATACACTCTATACAACACACTCTATACCTTACACTCTACACCCTACACTCTACACTCTACATTCTATACCCTACACTCTATACCCTACACTCTCTACTCCACACTCTATACCCTACACTCTATACCCTACACTCTACACCCTACACTCTATACACTACACTCTATACCCTACACTCTATACACTACACTCTACATTTTATACCCTACACTCTATACCATACACTCTATACCCTACACTCTACAACCTGCACTCTATACCCTACACTCTATACCCTACACTCTACACTCTATACCCTACACTCTATACCCTACACTCTATACCCTACACTCTACACTCTATACCCTACACTCTATACCCTACACTCTACACTTTATACCCTACACTCTATACCATACACTCTATACCCTACACTCCATACCCTACACTCTACACTTTATACCCCACACTCTATACCATACACTCTATACCCTACACTCTACACCTTACACTCTATACCCTACATTCTATCCCCTACACTCTACACTCTATACCCTACACTCTACACTCTACTCTATACCCTACACTCTACACTCTATACCCTACACTCTACACTCTACACCCTACACTCTATACCCTACACTCTATACCCTACACTCTAATCCCTACATTCTATACCCTACACTCTATACCATACACTCTACACCCTACACACTACACTCTACACCCTACACTCTATACCCTATACCCTACACTCTATACCCTACACTCTATACCCTACACTCTATACCCTACACTATACACTCTATACCCTACACTCTACGCTTTATACCCTACACTCTATACCCTACACTCTATACCCTACACTCTACACCCTACACTCTACACCCTACACTCCAATGCCTACACTCTAATCCCTACACCCTACACTCCATACCCTACACTCTATACCCTACACTCTACACCCTACACTCTACACTCTACACCCTACACTCTATACCCTACACTCTATACCCTACACTCTATACCCTACACCCTACACTCTACACCCTACACTCTATACCCTACACTCTACACCCTACACTCTATACCCTACACTCTACACCCTGCACTCTGTACCCTACACTCTACACTCTTTACCCTACACTCTATACCCTACACTCTATACCCTACACTCTATACCCTACACTCTATACCCTACACTCTACACTCTATACCTTACACTCTATACCCTACACTCTATACCCTACACTCTAAACTCTATACCCTACACTCTACACTCTATACCCTACACTCTATAACATACACTCTATACCCTACACTCTATACCCTACACTCTATACCCTACACTCTATACCATACACTCTATACCCTACACTCTACACCCTACACTCTATAGCCTACACTCTATACCCTACACTCTATACCCTACACTCTAATCCCTACACTCTACACTCTATACCATACACTCTATACCCTACACTCTATACCCTACACTCTATACCATACACTCTATACCATACACTCTATACCCTACACTCTATACCCTACACTCTATACCCTACACTCTACACCCTACACTCTACACCTTACACTCAATAACCTACACTCTACACCCTACACTCTAAACTCTATACCCTAAACTCTACACCCTACACTCTATAACATACACTCTATACCCTACACTCTATACCCTACACTCTATACCATACACTCTACACCATACACTCTACACTCTATACCCTACACTCTATACCATACACTCTACACCATACACTCTATAGCATACACTCTATAGCATACACTCTATACCCTACACTCTACACTCTATACCCTACACTCTATACCATACACTCTATACCCTACACTCTATACCCTACACTCCACACCCTACACTCTATACCTTACACTCTATACCCTACACTCTAAACTCTATACCCTACACTCTACACTCTATACCCTACACTCTTTACCCTATACCCTACACTCTATACACTACACTCTATACCATACACTCTACACTCTATACACTACACTCTATACCATACACTCTACACCATACACTCTATAGCATACACTCTATACCCTACACTATACACTCTATACCCTACACTCTATACCCTACACTATACACTCTATACCCTACACTCTACACTTTATACCCTACACTCTATACCCTACACTCTATACCCTACACTCTACAACCTGCACTCTATACCCTACACTCTATACCCTACACTCTACACTCTATACCCTACACTCTATACCCTACACTCTATACCCTACACTCTACACTGTATACCATACACTCTATGCCCCACACTCTATACCCTAAACTCTACACTCTATACCTTACACTCTATACCCTACACTCTATACCCTACACTCTACACTCTATACCCTACACTCTATACCCTACACTCTATACCCTACACTCTACACTCTATACCTTACACTCTATACCCTACACTCTATACCCTACACTCTAAACTCTATACCCTACACTCTACACTCTATACCCTACACTCTATAACATACACTCTATACCCTACACTCTATACCCTACACTCTATACCCTACACTCTATACCATACACTCTATACCCTACACTCTACACCCTACACTCTATAGCCTACACTCTATACCCTACACTCTATACCCTACACTCTAATCCCTACACTCTACACTCTATACCATACACTCTATACCCTACACTCTATACCCTACACTCTATACCATACACTCTATACCATACACTCTATACCCTACACTCTATACCCTACACTCTATACCCTACACTCTACACCCTACACTCTACACCTTACACTCAATAACCTACACTCTACACCCTACACTCTAAACTCTATACCCTAAACTCTACACCCTACACTCTATAACATACACTCTATACCCTACACTCTATACCCTACACTCTATACCATACACTCTACACCATACACTCTACACTCTATACCCTACACTCTATACTATACACTCTACACCATACACTCTATAGCATACACTCTATAGCATACACTCTATACCCTACACTCTACACTCTATACCCTACACTCTATACCATACACTCTATACCCTACACTCTATACCCTACACTCCACACCCTACACTCTATACCTTACACTCTATACCCTACACTCTAAACTCTATACCCTACACTCTACACTCTATACCCTACACTCTTTACCCTATACCCTACACTCTATACACTACACTCTATACCATACACTCTACACTCTATACACTACACTCTATACCATACACTCTACACCATACACTCTATAGCATACACTCTATACCCTACACTATACACTCTATACCCTACACTCTATACCCTACACTATACACTCTATACCCTACACTCTACACTTTATACCCTACACTCTATACCCTACACTCTATACCCTACACTCTACAACCTGCACTCTATACCCTACACTCTATACCCTACACTCTACACTCTATACCCTACACTCTATACCCTACACTCTATACCCTACACTCTACACTCTATACCCTACACTCTATACCCTACACCCTACGCTCTATAAGCTACACTCTATACCCTACACTCTATACCCTACACTCTATAACCTACACTCTATACCCTACACTCTATACCCTACACTCTATACCCTACACTCTATACCCTACACTCTACACTCTATACCTTACACTCTATACCCTACACTCTATACCCTACACTCTATACTCTACACTCTACACTCTATACCATACACTCTATACCATACACTCTATACACTACACTCTATACCCTAAACTCTACACTCTATACCCTACACTCTATAACATACACTCTATACACTACACTCTATACCTTACACTCTACACCCTACACTCTACACTCTACATTCTATACCCTACACTCTATACCCTACACTCTCTACTCCACACTCTATACCCTACACTCTATACCCTACACTCTATACCCTACACTCTACACCCTACACTCTACACTCTATAGCCTACACTCTATACCCTACACTCTATACCCTACACTCTATACCATACACTCTATACCATACACTCTATACCCTACACTCTATACCCTACACTCTATACCCTACACTCTACACTCTATACCTTACACTCTATACCCTACACCCTACGCTCTATAAGCTACACTCTATACCCTACACTCTATACCCTACACTCTATAACCTACACTCTATACCCTACACTCTATACCCTACACTCTATACCCTACACTCTATACCCTACACTCTACACTCTATACCTTACACTCTATACCCTACACTCTATACCCTACACTCTATACTCTACACTCTACACTCTATACCATACACTCTATACCATACACTCTATACACTACACTCTATACCCTAAACTCTACACTCTATACCCTACACTCTATAACATACACTCTATACACTACACTCTATACCTTACACTCTACACCCTACACTCTACACTCTACATTCTATACCCTACACTCTATACCCTACACTCTCTACTCCACACTCTATACCCTACACTCTATACCCTACACTCTATACCCTACACTCTACACCCTACACTCTACACTCTATAGCCTACACTCTATACCCTACACTCTATACCCTACACTCTATACCATACACTCTATACCATACACTCTATACCCTACACTCTATACCCTACACTCTATACCCTACACTCTACACCCTACACTCTACACCTTACACTCAATAACCTACACTCTACACCCTACACTCTAAACTCTATACCCTAAACTCTACACCCTACACTCTATAACATACACTCTATACCCTACACTCTATACCCTACACTCTATACCATACACTCTACACCATACACTCTACACTCTATACCCTACACTCTATACCATACACTCTACACCATACACTCTATAGCATACACTCTATAGCATACACTCTATACCCTACACTCTACACTCTATACCCTACACTCTATACCATACACTCTATACCCTACACTCTATACCCTACACTCCACACCCTACACTCTATACCTTACACTCTATACCCTACACTCTAAACTCTATACCCTACACTCTACACTCTATACCCTACACTCTTTACCCTATACCCTACACTCTATACACTACACTCTATACCATACACTCTACACTCTATACACTACACTCTATACCATACACTCTACACCATACACTCTATAGCATACACTCTATACCCTACACTATACACTCTATACCCTACACTCTATACCCTACACTATACACTCTATACCCTACACTCTACACTTTATACCCTACACTCTATACCCTACACTCTATACCCTACACTCTACAACCTGCACTCTATACCCTACACTCTATACCCTACACTCTACACTGTATACCGTACACTCTATGCCCCACACTCTATACCCTAAACTCTACACTCTATACCCTACACTCTACACCCTAAGCTCTATACCATACACTCTATACCCTACACTCTACACTCTATACCCTACACTCTATACCCTACACCCTACGCTCTATAAGCTACACTCTATACCCTACACTCTATACCCTACACTCTACACTCTATACCCTACACTCTATACCCTACACTCTATACCCTACACTCTACACTCTATACCATACACTCTATACCATACACTCTATACACTACACTCTATACTCTAAACTCTACACTCTATACCCTACACTCTATAACATACACTCTATACAACACACTCTATACCTTACACTCTACACCCTACACTCTACACTCTACATTCTATACCCTACACTCTATACCCTACACTCTCTACTCCACACTCTATACCCTACACTCTATACCCTACACTCTATACCCTACACTCTACACCCTACACTCTACACTCTATAGCCTACACTCTATACCCTACACTCTATACCCTACACTCTATACCCTACACTCTATACCCTACACTCTATACACTACACTCTACATTTTATACCCTACACTCTATACCATACACTCTATACCCTACACTCTACAACCTGCACTCTATACCCTACACTCTATACCCTACACTCTACACTCTATACCCTACACTCTATACCCTACACTCTATACCCTACACTCTACACTCTATACCCTACACTCTATACCCTACACTCTACACTTTATACCCTACACTCTATACCATACACTCTATACCCTACACTCCATACCCTACACTCTACACTTTATACCCCACACTCTATACCATACACTCTATACCCTACACTCTACACCTTACACTCTATACCCTACATTCTATCCCCTACACTCTACACTCTATACCCTACACTCTACACTCTACTCTATACCCTACACTCTACACTCTATACCCTACACTCTACACTCTACACCCTACACTCTATACCCTACACTCTATACCCTACACTCTAATCCCTACATTCTATACCCTACACTCTATACCATACACTCTACACCCTACACACTACACTCTACACCCTACACTCTACACCCTATACCCTACACTCTATACCCTACACTCTATACCCTACACTCTATACCCTACACTATACACTCTATACCCTACACTCTACGCTTTATACCCTACACTCTATACCCTACACTCTATACCCTACACTCTACACCCTACACTCTACACCCTACACTCCAATGCCTACACTCTAATCCCTACACCCTACACTCCATACCCTACACTCTATACCCTACACTCTACACCCTACACTCTACACTCTACACCCTACACTCTATACCCTACACTCTATACCCTACACTCTATACCCTACACCCTACACTCTACACCCTACACTCTATACCCTACACTCTACACCCTACACTCTATACCCTACACTCTACACCCTGCACTCTGTACCCTACACTCTACACTCTTTACCCTACAATCTATACCCTACACTCTATACCCTACACTCTATACCCTACACTCTATAACCTACACTCTACACTCTATACCTTACACTCTATACCCTACACTCTATACCCTACACTCTAAACTCTATACCCTACACTCTACACTCTATACCCTACACTCTATAACATACACTCTATACCCTACACTCTATACCCTACACTCTATACCCTACACTCTATACCATACACTCTATACCATACACTCTACACCCTACACTCTATAGCCTACACTCTATACCCTACACTCTATACCCTACACTCTAATCCCTACACTCTACACTCTATACCATACACTCTATACCCTACACTCTATACCCTACACTCTATACCATACACTCTATACCATACACTCTATACCCTACACTCTATACCCTACACTCTATACCCTACACTCTACACCCTACACTCTACACCTTACACTCAATAACCTACACTCTATAGCCTACACTCTATACCCTACACTCTATACCCTACACTCTATACCCTACACTCTATACCATACACTCTACACCCTACACTCTATACCCTACACTCTACACCCTGCACTCTGTACCCTACACTCTACACTCTTTACCCTACAATCTATACCCTACACTCTATACCCTACACTCTATACCCTACACTCTATACCCTACACTCTACACTCTATACCTTACACTCTATACCCTACACTCTATACCCTACACTCTAAACTCTATACCCTACACTCTACACTCTATACCCTACACTCTATAACATACACTCTATACCCTACACTCTATACCCTACACTCTATACCCTACACTCTATACCATACACTCTATACCATACACTCTACACCCTACACTCTATAGCCTACACTCTATACCCTACACTCTATACCCTACACTCTATACCCTACACTCTATACCATACACTCTATACCATACACTCTACACCCTACACTCTATAGCCTACACTCTATACCCTACACTCTAAACTCTATACCCTAAACTCTACACCCTACACTCTATAACATACACTCTATACCCTACACTCTATACCCTACACTCTATACCATACACTCTACACCATACACTCTACACTCTATACCCTACACTCTATACCATACACTCTACACCATACACTCTATAGCATACACTCTATAGCATACACTCTATACCCTACACTCTACACTCTATACCCTACACTCTATACCATACACTCTATACCATACACTCTATACCCTACACTCTATACCCTACACTCCACACCCTACACTCTATACCTTACACTCTATACCCTACACTCTAAACTCTATACCCTACACTCTACACTCTATACCCTACACTCTTTACCCTATACCCTACACTCTATACACTACACTCTATACCATACACTCTACACTCTATACACTACACTCTATACCATACACTCTACACCATACACTCTATAGCATACACTCTATACCCTACACTATACACTCTATACCCTACACTCTATACCCTACACTATACACTCTATACCCTACACTCTACACTTTATACCCTACACTCTATACCCTACACTCTATACCCTACACTCTACAACCTGCACTCTATACCCTACACTCTATACCCTACACTCTACACTCTATACCCTACACTCTATACCCTACACTCTATACCCTACACTCTACACTGTATACCATACACTCTATGCCCCACACTCTATACCCTAAACTCTACACTCTATACCCTACACTCTACACCCTAAGCTCTATACCATACACTCTATACCCTACACTCTACACTCTATACCCTACACTCTATACCCTACACCCTACGCTCTATAAGCTACACTCTATACCCTACACTCTATACCCTACACTCTATAACCTACACTCTATACCCTACACTCTATACCCTACACTCTATACCCTACACTCTATACCCTACACTCTACACTCTATACCTTACACTCTATACCCTACACTCTATACCCTACACTCTATACTCTACACTCTATACCATACACTCTATACCATACACTCTATACACTACACTCTATACCCTAAACTCTACACTCTATACCCTACACTCTATAACATACACTCTATACACTACACTCTATACCTTACACTCTACACCCTACACTCTACACTCTACATTCTATACCCTACACTCTATACCCTACACTCTCTACTCCACACTCTATACCCTACACTCTATACCCTACACTCTATACCCTACACTCTACACCCTACACTCTACACTCTATAGCCTACACTCTATACCCTACACTCTATACCCTACACTCTATACCCTACACTCTATACACTACACTCTACATTTTATACCCTACACTCTATACCATACACTCTATACCCTACACTCTACAACCTGCACTCTATACCCTACACTCTATACCCTACACTCTACACTCTATACCCTACACTCTATACCCTACACTCTATACCCTACACTCTACACTCTATACCCTACACTCTATACCCTACACTCTACACTTTATACCCTACACTCTATACCATACACTCTATACCCTACACTCCATACCCTACACTCTACACTTTATACCCCACACTCTATACCATACACTCTATACCCTACACTCTACACCTTACACTCTATACCCTACATTCTATCCCCTACACTCTACACTCTATACCCTACACTCTACACTCTACTCTATACCTTACACTCTACACTCTTTACCCTACACTCTACACTCTACACCCTACACTCTATACCCTATACTCTATACCCTACACTCTAATCCCTACATTCTATACCCTACACTCTATACCATACACTCTACACCCTACACACTACACTCTACACCCTACACTCTATACCCTATACCCTACACTCTATACCCTACACTCTATACCCTACACTCTATACCCTACACTATACACTCTATACCCTACACTCTACGCTTTATACCCTACACTCTATACCCTACACTCTATACCCTACACTCTACACCCTACACTCTACACCCTACACTCCAATGCCTACACTCTAATCCCTACACCCTACACTCCACACCCTACACTCTATACCCTACACTCTACACCCTACACTCTATACCCTACACTCTATACCCTACACTCTATACCCTACACCCTACACTCTACACCCTACACTCTATACCCTACACTCTACACCCTACACTCTATACCCTACACTCTACACCCTGCACTCTGTACCCTACACTCTACACTCTTTACCCTACACTCTATAAACTACACTCTATACCCTACACTCAATACCCTACACTCTATACCCTACACTCTACACTCTATACCTTACACTCTATACCCTACACTCTATACCCTACACTCTAAACTCTATACCCTACACTCTACACTCTATACCCTACACTCTATAACATACACTCTATACCCTACACTCTATACCCTACACTCTATATCCTACACTCTATACCATACACTCTATACCCTACACTCTACACCCTACACTCTATAGCCTACACTCTATACCCTACACTCTATACCCTACACTCTAATCCCTACACTCTACACTCTATACCATACACTCTATACCCTACACTCTATACCCTACACTCTATACCATACACTCTATACCATACACTCTATACCCTACACTCTATACCCTACACTCTATACCCTACACTCTACACCCTACACTCTACACCTTACACTCAATACCCTACACTCTACACCCTACACTCTAAACTCTATACCCTAACTCTACACCCTACACTCTATAACATACACTCTATACCCTACACTCTATACCCTACACTCTATACCATACACTCTACACCATACACTCTACACTCTATACCCTACACTCTATACCATACACTCTACACCATACACTCTATAGCATACACTCTATAGCATACACTCTATACCCTACACTCTACACTCTATACCCTACACTCTAAACCATACACTCTATACCCTACACTCTATACCCTACACTCCACACCCTACACTCTATACCTTACACTCTATACCCTACACTCTAAACTCTATACCCTACACTCTACACTCTATACCCTACACTCTTTACCCTATACCCTACACTCTATACACTACACTCTATACCATACACTCTACACTCTATACCCTACACTCTATACCATACACTCTACATCCTACACTCTACACCACTCTACACCCCACACTCTACACCCTACACCCTACACTCTATACCCTACACTCTACACCATACACTCTATACCCTATACCCTACAATCTATACCCTACACTCTATACCCTACACTCTATACCCTACACTCTATACCCTACACTCTACACTCTATACCCTATACTCTATACCATACACTGTATACCCTACACTCTATACCCTACACTCTACACTCTATACCCTACACTCTATACCATACACTCTATACCCTACACTCTAAACTCTACACTCTATACCCTACACTCTATACCCTACACTCTAATCCCTACACTCTACACTCTATACCCTACACTCTATACCCTACACTTTACACTCTACACCCTACACTCTACATTCTATACCCTACACTCTAAACTCTACACTCTATAGCCTACACTCTATACCCTACACTCTATACCCTACACTCTACACTTTATTCCCTACACTCTATACCATACACTCTATACCCTACACTCTACACTTTATACCCTACACTCTATACCATACACTCTATACCCTACACTCTATACCCTACACTATACACTCTATACCCTACACTCTACACTGTATACCATACACTCTATGCCCCACACTCTCTACCCTAAACTCTACACTCTATACCCTACACTCTACACCCTAAGCTCTATACCATACACTCTATACCCTACACTCTACACTCTATACCCTACACTCTATACCCTACACTCTATACCCTGCACCCTACGCTCTATACGCTACACTCTATACCCTACACTCTATACCCTACACTCTATACCCTACACTCTATACCCTACACTGTATACCCTACACTCTACACCCTACACTCTATACCCTACACTCTATACCCTACACTCTACACTCTATACCATACACTCTATACCATACAATCTATACACTACACTCTATACCCTAAACTCTACACTCTATACCCTACACTCTATAACATACACTCTATACACTACACTCTATAACTTACACTCTATACCCTACACTTTGCACTCTACACCCTACACTCTACACTCTACATTCTATACCCTACACTCTATACCCTACACTCTCTACTCCACACTCTATACCCTACACTCTATACCCTACACTCTATACCCTACACTATACACTATATACTCTACACTATATAGCCTACACTCTATACCCTACACTCTATACCCTACACTCTATACCCTACACTCTATACCCTACACTTTATACCCTACACCCTATACCATACACTCTATACCCTACACTCTACAACCTGCACTCTATACCCTACACTCTATACCCTACACCCTACACTTTATACCCTACACTCTATACCCTACACTCTATACCCTACACTCTATACCCTACACTCTATACCCTACACTCTACACTCTATACCCTACACTCTACACTTTATACCCTACACTCTATACCATACACTCTATACCCTACACTCCATACATTACACTCTACACTTTATACCCTACACTCTATACCATACACTCTATACCCTACACTCTACACCTTACACTCTATACCCTACATTCTATCCCCTACACTCTACACTCTATACCCTACACTCTATACCCTACACTCTACACTCTATACCCTACACTCTACACTCTACACCCTACACTCTATACCCTACACTCTATACCATACACTCTATACCATACACTCTATACCCTACACTCTATACCCTACACTCTACACCCTACACTCTACACTCTATACCCTACACTCTACACCCTGCACTCTGTACCCTACACTCTACACTCTTTACCCTACACTCTATACCCTACACTCTATACCCTACACTCTATACCCTACACTCTACACTCTATACCTTACACTCTATACCCTACACTCTATACCCTACACTCTATACCCTACACTCTATACCCTACACTCTATACCATACACTCTACACCCTACACTCTACACCCTACACTCTACACCCTACACTCTACACTTTATACCCTACACTCTATACCCTGCACTCTACACCCTGCACTCTACACCCTACACTCTACACCCTACACTCTACACCCTACACTCTATATCCTACACTCTATACCCTACACTATACACTCTATACCCTACACTCTACACTCTATACCATTCACTCTATGCCCCACACTCTATACCCTAAACTCTACACTCTATACCCTACACTCTACACTCTATACCATACACTCTACACCCTACACTCTACACCCTACACTCTATACCCTACACTCTATACCCTACACTCTACACTTTATACCCTACACTCTATACCCTACACTCTATACCCTGCACTCTACACCCTGCACTCTACACCCTGCACTCTACACCCAACACTCTATACCCTACACTCTACACCCTACACTCTACATCCTACACTCTATACCCTACACTCTACACTCTATACCCTACACTCTATAGCCTACACTCTATACCCTACACTCTATACCCTACACTCTATATCCTACACTCTATTCCCTACACTCTATACCCTACACTCTATATCCTACACTCTACACTCTATACCCTACACTCTATACCATACACTCTATACCCTACACTCTATACCATACACTCTATACCATACACTCTATACCATACACTCTATACCCTACACTCCATACCCTACACTCTATATCATACACTCTAAACTCTATACCTTACACTCTATACCCTACACTCTATACCCTACACTCTACAATCTATACCTTACACTCTATACCCTACACTCTATACCCTACACTCTAAACTCTATACCCTACACTCTACACTCTACACTCTATACCCTACACTCTATACTATACACTCTATACCCTATACTCTATACCCTACACTCTATACCCTACACTCTACACCCTACACTCTATACCCTACACTCTATACCCTACACTCTATACCCTACACTGTATACCCTACACTCTACACCCTACACTCTATACCCTACACTCTATACCCTACACTCTACACTCTATACCATACACTCTATACCATACAATCTATACACTACACTCTATACCCTAAACTCTACACTCTATACCCTACACTCTATAACATACACTCTATACACTACACTCTATAACTTACACTCTATACCCTACACTTTGCACTCTACACCCTACACTCTACACTCTACATTCTATACCCTACACTCTATACCCTACACTCTCTACTCCACACTCTATACCCTACACTCTATACCCTACACTCTATACCCTACACTATACACTATATACTCTACACTCTATAGCCTACACTCTATACCCTACACTCTATACCCTACACTCTATACCCTACACTTTATACCCTACACCCTATACCATACACTCTATACCCTACACTCTACAACCTGCACTCTATACCCTACACTCTATACCCTACACCCTACACTTTATACCCTACACTCTATACCCTACACTCTATACCCTACACTCTATACCCTACACTCTACACTCTATACCTCACACTCTACACTTTATACCCTACACTCTATACCATACACTCTATACCCTACACTCCATACATTACACTCTACACTTTATACCCTACACTCTATACCATACACTCTATACCCTACACTCTACACCTTACACTCTATACCCTACATTCTATCCCCTACACTCTACACTCTATACCCTACACTCTATACCCTACACTCTACACTCTATACCCTACACTCTACACTCTACACCCTACACTCTATACCCTACACTCTATACCATACACTCTATACCATACACTCTATACCCTACACTCTATACCCTACACTCTACACCCTACACTCTACACTCTATACCCTACACTCTACAACCTGCACTCTGTACCCTACACTCTACACTCTTTACCCTACACTCTATACCCTACACTCTATACCCTACACTCTATACCCTACACTCTACACTCTATACCTTACACTCTATACCCTACACTCTATACCCTACAATCTATACCCTACACTCTATACCATACACTCTACACCCTACACTCTACACCCTACACTCTACACCCTATACTCTACACTTTATACCCTACACTCTATACCCTACACTCTATACCCTGCACTCTACACCCTGCACTCTACACCCTACACTCTACACCCTACACTCTACACCCTACACTCTATATCCTACACTCTATACCCTACACTATACACTCTATACCCTACACTCTACACTGTATACCATACACTCTATGCCCCACACTCTATACCCTAAACTCTACACTCCATACCCTACACTCTACACTCTATACCATACACTCTACACCCTACACTCTACACCCTACACTCTATACCCTACATTCTATACCCTACACTCTACACTTTATACCCTACACTCTATACCCTACACTCTATACCCTGCACTCTACACCCTGCACTCTACACCCTGCACTCTACACCCAACACTCTATACCCTACACTCTACACCCTACACTCTACATCCTACACTCTATACCCTACACTCTACACTCTATACCCTACACTCTATAGCCTACACTCTATACCCTACACTCTATACCCTACACTCTATATCCTACACTCTATACCCTACACTATACACTCTATACCCTACACTCTACACTGTATACCATACACTCTATGCCCCACACTCTATACCCTAAACTCTACACTCTATACCCTACACTCTACACTCTATACCATACACTCTACACCCTACACTCTACACCCTACACTCTATACCCTACACTCTATACCCTACACTCTACACTTTATACTCTACACTCTATACCCTACACTCTATACCCTGCACTCTACACCCTGCACTCTACACCCTGCACTCTACACCCAACACTCTATACCCTACACTCTACACCCTACACTCTACATCCTACACTCTATACCCTACACTCTACACTCTATACCCTACACTCTATAGCCTACACTCTATACCCTACACTCTATACCCTACACTCTATATCCTACACTCTACACTCTATACCCTACACTCTATACCATACACTCTATACCCTACACTCTATACCATACACTCTATACCATACACTCTATACCATACACTCTATACCCTACACTCTATACCCTACACTCTAAACTCTATACCTTACACTCTATACCCTACACTCTATACCCTACACTCTACACTCTATACCTTACACTCTATACCCTACACTCTATACCCTACACTCTAAACTCTATACCCTACACTCTACACTCTACACTCTATACCCTACACTCTATACCATACACTCTATACCCTACACTCTATACCCTACACTCTATACCCTACACTCTACACCCTACACTCTATAACCTACACTCTATACCCTACACTCTATACCCTACACTCTAAACTCTATACCCTACACTCTACACTCTATACCCTACACTCTATAACATGCACTCTATACCCTACACTCTATACCCTACACTCTATACCCTACACTCTATACCCTACACTCTACACTCTATACCCTACACTCTATACCATACACTCTATACCCTACACTATACACTCTATACCCTACACTCTACACTTTATACCTTACTCTCTATACCCTACACTCTATACCCTACACTCTACAACGTGCACTCTATACCCTACACTCTATACCCTACACCCTACACTCTATACCCTACACTCTATACCCTACACTCTATACCCTACACTCTACAACGTGCACTCTATACCCTACACTCTATACCCTACACCCTACACTCTATACCCTACACTCTATACCCTACACTCTATACCCTACACTCTATGCCCTACACTCTACACTCTATACCCTACACTCTATAACATACACTCTATACACTACACTCTATACCTTACACTCTATACCCTACACTTTACATTCTACACCCTACACTCTACACTCTATTCCCTACACTCTATACCCTACACTCTATACCCTACACTCTATACCCTACACTCTATACCCTACACTCTACACTCTATACCCTACACTCTATACCCTACACTCTAATCCCTACACTCTAATCCCTACACTCTACACTCTATACCCTACACTCTATACCCTACACTCTATACCCTACACTCTACACCCTACACTCTACACCCTACACTCTAATCCCTACACTCTAATCCCTACACCCTACACTCTATACCCTACACTCTATACTGTTATGGCTGGCAATCAGGCAACACAGCGTGCAGTAATCAGCGCACATACAGAGATCTGGCAATAACCAAAAACAATAGGACGAGCTCTGAGACGTGGAATCTCTGTAGACTGCAGTACCTGATCTATCCTCACACAACTATAAGCAGCAGTGGATTGCGCCTATCACTACCTATGCAACTCGGCACTGCCTGAGGAGCTGACTAGCCTGAAGATAGAAATACAAGCCTGACTTACCTCAGAGAAATACCCCAAAGGAATAGGCAGCCCCCCACATATAATGACTGTTAGCAAGATGAAAAGACAAACGTAGGAATGAAATAGATTCAGCAAAGTGAGGCCCGATATTCTAGACAGAGCGAGGATAGCAAAGAGAACTATGCAGTCTACAAAAAACCCTAAAACGAAAACCACGCAAAGGGGCAAAAAGACCCACCGTGCCGAACTAACAGCACGGCGGTGCACCCCTTTGCTTCTCAGAGCTTCCAGCAAAAGTTAATAGCAAGCTGGACAGAAAAAACAGAAAACAAACTAGAAGCACTTATCTAGCAGAGCAGCAGGCCCAAGGAAAGATGCAGTAGCTCAGATCCAACACTGGAACATTGACAAGGAGCAAGGAAGACAGACTCAGGTGGAGCTAAATAGCAAGGCAGCCAACGAGCTCACCAAAACACCTAACATAGTAACATAGTAACATAGTTAGTAAGGCCGAAAAAAGACATTTGTCCATCCAGTTCAGCCTATATTCCATCATAATAAATACCCAGATCTACGTCCTTCTACAGAACCTAATAATTGTATGATACAATATTGTTCTGCTCCAGGAAGACATCCAGGCCTCTCTTGAACCCCTCGACTGAGTTCGCCATCACCACCTCCTCAGGCAAGCAATTCCAGATTCTCACTGCCCTAACAGTAAAGAATCCTCTTCTATGTTGGTGGAAAAACCTTCTCTCCTCCAGACGCAAAGAATGCCCCCTTGTGCCCGTCACCTTCCTTGGTATAAACAGATCCTCAGCGAGATATTTGTATTGTCCCCTTATATACTTATACATGGTTATTAGATCGCCCCTCAGTCGTCTTTTTTCTAGACTAAATAATCCTAATTTCGCTAATCTATCTGGGTATTGTAGTTCTCCCATCCCCTTTATTAATTTTGTTGCCCTCCTTTGTACTCTCTCTAGTTCCATTATATCCTTCCTGAGCACCGGTGCCCAAAACTGGACACAGTACTCCATGTGCGGTCTAACTAGGGATTTGTACAGAGGCAGTAAAATGCTCTCATCATGTGTATCCAGACCTCTTTTAATGCACCCCATGATCCTGTTTGCCTTGGCAGCTGCTGCCTGGCACTGGCTGCTCCAGGTAAGTTTATCATTAACTAGGATCCCCAAGTCCTTCTCCCTGTCAGATTTACCCAGTGGTTTCCCGTTCAGTGTGTAATGGTGATATTGATTCCCTCTTCCCATGTGTATAACCTTACATTTATCATTGTTAAACCTCATCTGCCACCTTTCAGCCCAAGTTTCCAACTTATCCAGATCCATCTGTAGCAGAATACTATCTTCTCTTGTATTAACTGCTTTACATAGTTTTGTATCATCTGCAAATATCGATATTTTACTGTGTAAACCTTCTACCAGATCATTAATGAATATGTTGAAGAGAACAGGTCCCAATACTGACCCCTGCGGTACCCCACTGGTCACAGCGACCCAGTTAGAGACTATACCATTTATAACCACCCTCTGCTTTCTATCACTAAGCCAGTTACTAACCCATTTACACACATTTTCCCCCAGACCAAGCATTCTCATTTTGTGTACCAACCTCTTGTGCGGCACGGTATCAAACGCTTTGGAAAAATCGAGATATACCACGTCCAATGACTCACAGTGGTCCAGTCTATAGCTTACCTCTTCATAAAAACTGATTAGATTGGTTTGACAGGAGCGATTTCTCATAAATCCATGCTGATATGGAGTTAAACAGTTATTCTCATTGAGATAATCCAGAATAACATCCCTCAGAAACCCTTCAAATATTTTACCAACAATAGAGGTTAGACTTACTGGCCTATAATTTCCAGGTTCACTTTTAGAGCCCTTTTTGAATATTGGCACCACATTTGCTATGCGCCAGTCCTGCGGAACAGACCCTGTCGCTATAGAGTCACTAAAAATAAGAAATAATGGTTTATCTATTACATTACTTAGTTCTCTTAGTACTCGTGGGTGTATGCCATCCGGACCCGGAGATTTATCTATTTTAATCTTATTTAGCCGGTTTCGCACCTCTTCTTGGGTTAGATTGGTGACCCTTAATATAGGGTTTTCATTGTTTCTTGGGATTTCACCTAGCATTTCATTTTCCACCGTGAATACCGTGGAGAAGAAGGTGTTTAATATGTTAGCTTTTTCCTCGTCATCTACAACCATTCTTTCCTCACTATTTTTTAAGGGGCCTACATTTTCAGTTTTTATTCTTTTACTATTGATATAGTTGAAGAACAGTTTGGGATTAGTTTTACTCTCCTTAGCAATGTGCTTCTCTGTTTCCTTTTTGGCAGCTTTAATTAGTTTTTTAGATAAAGTATTTTTCTCCCTATAGTTTTTTAGAGCTTCAATGGTGCCATCCTGCTTTAGTAGTGCAAATGCTTTCTTTTTACTGTTAATTGCCTGTCTTACTTCTTTGTTTAGCCACATTGGGTTTTTCCTATTTCTAGTCCTTTTATTCCCACAAGGTATAAACCGCTTACACTGCCTATTTAGGATGTTCTTAAACATTTTCCATTTATTATCTGTATTCTCATTTCTGAGGATATTGTCCCAGTCTACCAGATTAAGGGCATCTCTAAGCTGTTCAAACTTTGCCTTCCTAAAGTTCAATGTTTTTGTGACTCCCTGACAAGTCCCCCTAGTGAAAGACAGGTGAAACTGCACAATATTGTGGTCGCTATTTCCTAAATGCCCAACCACCTGCAGATTTGTTATTCTGTCAGGTCTATTAGATAGTATTAGGTCTAAAAGTGCTGCTCCTCTGGTTGGATTCTGCACCAATTGTGAAAGATAATTTTTCTTGGTTATTAGCAGAAACCTGTTGCCTTTATGGGTTTCACAGGTTTCTGTTTCCCAGTTAATATCCGGGTAGTTAAAGTCCCCCATAACCAGGACCTCATTATGGGTTGCAGCTTCATCTATCTGCTTTAGAAGTAGACTTTCCATGCTTTCTGTTATATTTGGGGGTTTGTAACAGACCCCAATGAGAATTTTGTTACCATTTTTCCCTCCATGAATTTCAACCCATATGGACTCGACATCCTCATTCCCTTCGCTAATATCCTCCCTTAAAGTGGACTTTAGACAAGACTTTACATAGAGACAAACCCCTCCTCCTCTCCGATTTTTACGATCCTTTCTAAACAGACTGTAACCCTGTAAGTTAACTGCCCAGTCATAGCTTTCATCTAACCATGTCTCGGTTATTCCCACTATGTCAAAGTTACCTGTAGATATTTCTGCTTCTAGTTCTTCCATCTTGTTTGTCAGGCTTCTGGCATTTGCGAGCATGCAGTTTAGAGGATTTTGTTTTGTTCCAATCTCCTCACTGTGGATTGTTTTAGAAATGTTCTTACCTCCCTTCTGAGTATGTTTTCCTGGGTCGTCTTTGTTCGAGTCTAATGTTTTTCTTCCCGTCCCCTCTTCTTCTAGTTTAACGCCCTCCTGATGAGTGTAGCGAGTCTTCTGGCGAATGTGTGTTTCCCAGGTTTGTTGAGGTGTAGTCCGTCTCTGGCGAGGAGTCCATCATACCAGTAATTCACACCGTGGTCCAGGAATCCAAATCCTTGTTGTCTGCACCATCGTCTTAGGGAGGAAGCCCAGAGACTGCAATACCACTTGTGACCACAGAAGTGAACTCAGCCACAGAATTCACAACAGTACCCCCCCCTTGAGGAGGGGTCACCGAAGCCTCACCAGAACCCCCAGGCCGACCAGGATGAGCCACATGAAAGGCACGAACAAGATCTGGGGCATGGACATCAGAGGCAAAAACCCAGGAATTATCTTCCTGAGCATAACCCTTCCATTTGACCAGATACTGGAGTTTCCGTCTAGAGACACGAGAATCCAAAATCTTCTCCACAATATACTCCAATTCCCCCTCCACCAAAACAGGGGCAGGAGGCTCCACAGATGGAACCATAGGTGCCACGTATCTCCTCAACAACGACCTATGGAATACATTATGTATGGAAAAGGAGTCTGGGAGGGTCAGACGAAAAGACACCGGATTGAGAATCTCAGAAATCCTATACGGACCAATAAAACGAGGTTTAAATTTAGGAGAGGAAACCTTCATAGGAATATGACGAGAAGATAACCAAACCTGATCCCCAACACGAAGTCGGGGTCCCACACGGCGTCTGCGGTTAGCGAAAAGCTGAGCCTTCTCCTGGGACAAGGTCAAATTGTCCACTACCTGAGTCCACCTATCAGGGACGAACAGTTTCTCGGCCGGACAACGATCAGGTTTACTAGCCTGAAATTTCTGCAACACTCTCCGCAAATCAGGGGAGATGGCAGACACAATGACTCCTTCCTTGAGGATACTCGCCGGCTCAGATAACCCCGGAGAGTCGGGCACAAAACTCCTAGACAGAGCATCCGCCTTCACATCTTTAGAGCCCGGAAGGTATGAAATCACAAAATCAAAACGAGCAAAAAATAACGACCAACGGGCCTGTCTAGGATTCAAGCGCTTGGCAGACTCAAGATAAGTAAGGTTCTTATGATCAGTCAATACCACCACGCGATGCTTAGCACCCTCAAGCCAATGACGCCACTCCTCGAATGCCCACTTCATGGCCAGCAACTCTCGGTTGCCCACATCATAATTACGCTCAGCAGCAGAAAATTTCCTGGAAAAGAAAGCACATGGTTTGAACACTGAGCAACCAGAACCTCTCTGTGACAAAACCGCCCCTGCACCAATCTCAGAAGCATCAACCTCGACCTGGAACGGAAGAGAAACATCAGGCTGACACAACACAGGGGCACAGCAAAAACGACGCTTCAACTCCTGAAAAGCTTCCACGGCAGCAGAAGACCAATTAACCAAATCAGCACCCTTCTTGGTCAAATCGGTCAATGGTCTGGCAATGCTAGAAAAATTACAGATGAAGCGACGATAAAAATTAGCAAAGCCCAGGAATTTCTGCAGACTTTTTAGAGATGTCGGCTGAGTCCAATCCTGGATGGCCTGAACCTTAACCGGATCCATCTCGATAGTAGAAGGGGAAAAGATGAACCCCAAAAATGAAACTTTCTGCACACCGAAGAGACACTTTGATCCCTTCACGAACAAGGAATTAGCACGCAGTACCTGGAAAACCATTCTGACTTGCTTCACATGAGACTCCCAATCATCTGAGAAGATCAAAATGTCATCCAAGTAAACAATCAAGAATTTATCCAGATACTCACGGAAAATGTCATGCATAAAAGACTGAAAAACAGATGGAGCATTGGCAAGTCCGAACGGCATCACCAGATAATCAAAATGACCCTCGGGCGTATTAAATGCCGTTTTCCATTCATCTCCCTGCCTGATTCTCACCAGATTATACGCACCACGAAGATCAATCTTAGTAAACCAACTAGCCCCCTTAATCCGAGCAAACAAGTCAGAAATCAATGGCAAAGGATACTGAAACTTAACAGTGATCTTATTAAGAAGGCGGTAATCAATACACGGTCTTAGCGAACCATCCTTCTTGGCTACAAAAAAGAACCCTGCTCCCAATGGTGATGACGATGGGCGAATATGTCCCTTCTCCAGGGACTCCTTCACATAACTGCGCATAGCGGTGTGTTCAGGTACGGACAAATTAAATAAACGACCCTTAGGGAATTTACTACCAGGAATCAAATCGATAGCACAATCACAATTCCTATGCGGAGGTAGGGCATCAGACTTGGACTCTTCAAATACATCCTGAAAGTCAGACAAGAACTCTGGGATGTCAGAAGGAATGGATGACGAAATAGACAAAAATGGAACATCACCATGTACTCCCTGACAACCCCAGCTGGTTACCGACATAGAGTTCCAATCCAATACTGGATTATGGGTTTGTAGCCATGGCAACCCCAACACGACCACATCATGCAAATTATGCAGTACCAGAAAGCGAATAACTTCCTGATGTGCAGGAGCCATGCACATGGTCAGCTGGGCCCAGTACTGAGGCTTATTCTTGGCCAAAGGTGTAGCATCAATTCCTCTCAACGGAATAGGACACCGCAAAGGCTCCAAGAAAAATCCACAACGTTTAGCATAATCCAAATCCATCAGATTCAGGGCAGCGCCTGAATCCACAAACGCCATGACAGAATACGATGACAAAGAGCACATTAAGGTAATGGACAAAAGGAATTTGGACTGTACAGTACCAATAACGGCAGAGCTATCGAACCGCCTAGTGTGTTTAGGACAATTAGAAATAGCATGAGTAGAATCACCACAATAGAAACACAGTCTGTTCAGACGTCTGTGTTCTTGCCGTTCTACTTTAGTCATAGTCCTGTCGCACTGCATAGGCTCAGGTTTACTCTCAGACAATACCGCCAGATGGTGCACAGATTTACGCTCGCGCAAGCGACGACCGATCTGTATGGCCAAGGACATAGACTCATTCAAACCAGCAGGCATAGGAAATCCCACCATTACATCCTTAAGAGCTTCAGAGAGACCCTTTCTGAACAAAGCCGCTAGTGTAGATTCATTCCACAGAGTGAGTACTGACCACTTCCTAAATTTCTGACAATATACTTCTACATCATCCTGACCCTGGCATAAAGCCAGCAGATTTTTCTCAGCCTGATCCACTGAATTAGGCTCATCGTAAAGCAATCCCAGCGCCTGGAAACATGCATCAACATTACTCAATGCAGAATCTCCTGGTGGAAGAGAAAACGCCCAGTCCTGTGGGTCGCCGCGCAAAAAAGAAATAATAATCAAAACCTGTTGAATAGGATTACCAGAAGAATGAGGTTTCAAGGCCAAAAATAGCTTACAATTATTTCTGAAGCTCAGGAACTTAGTTCTGTCACCAAAAAACAAATCAGGAATCGGAATTCTTGGTTCTAGCATCGATTTCTGATCAATAGTATCTTGAATCTTTTGTACATTTACAACGAGATTATCCATTGAGGAGCACAGAGCCTGAATATCCATGTCCACAGCTGTGTCCTGAAGCACTCTAATGTCTAGGGGAAAAAAAGACTGAAGACAGAGCTAAGAAAAAAAACTGATGTCAGGATTTCTTTTTTCCCTCTATTGGGAATCATTGGTGTGGCTCCTTGTACTGTTATGGCTGGCAATCAGGCAACACAGCGTGCAGTAATCAGCGCACATACAGAGATCTGGCAATAACCAAAAACAATAGGACGAGCTCTGAGACGTGGAATCTCTGTAGACTGCAGTACCTGATCTATCCTCACACAACTATAAGCAGCAGTGGATTGCGCCTATCACTACCTATGCAACTCGGCACTGCCTGAGGAGCTGACTAGCCTGAAGATAGAAATACAAGCCTGACTTACCTCAGAGAAATAACTCAAAGGAATAGGCAGCCCCCCACATATAATGACTGTTAGCAAGATGAAAAGACAAACGTAGGAATGAAATAGATTCAGCAAAGTGAGGCCCGATATTCTAGACAGAGCGAGGATAGCAAAGAGAACTATGCAGTCTACAAAAAACCCTAAAACGAAAACCACGCAAAGGGGCAAAAAGACCCACCGTGCCGAACTAACAGCACGGCGGTGCACCCCTTTGCTTCTCAGAGCTTCCAGCAAAAGTTAATAGCAAGCTGGACAGAAAAAACAGAAAACAAACTAGAAGCACTTATCTAGCAGAGCAGCAGGCCCAAGGAAAGATGCAGTAGCTCAGATCCAACACTGGAACATTGACAAGGAGCAAGGAAGACAGACTCAGGTGGAGCTAAATAGCAAGGCAGCCAACGAGCTCACCAAAACACCTGAGGGAGGAAGCCCAGAGACTGCAATACCACTTGTGACCACAGAAGTGAACTCAGCCACAGAATTCACAACACTATACCCTACACTCTATACCCTACACTCTACACCCTACACTCTATACCCTACACTCTTTACCCTACACTCTATACCCTACACCCTACACTCTACACCCTACACTCTACACTCTATACCCTACACTCTATACCCTACACTCTACACTCTATACCCTACACCCTGCACTCTGTACCCTACACTCTACACTCTTTACCCTACACTCTATACTCTACACTCTATACCCTACACTCTACACTCTATACCTTACACTCTATACCCTACACTCTATACACTACACTCTAAACTCTATACCCTACACTCTACACTCTATACCCTATACTCTATAACATACACTCTATACCCTACACTCTAAACCCTACACTCTATACCATACACTCTACACCCTACACTCTATACCATACACTCTACACCATACACTCTATACCCTACACTCTATACCCTACACTCTACACTTTATACCCTACACTCTATACCCTACACTCTATACCCTACACTCTACAACCTGCACTCTATACCCTACACTCTATACCCTACACTCTACACTCTATACCCTACACTCTATACCCTACACTCTACACTCTATACCCTACACTCTATACCCTACACTCTATACCCTACACTCTACACTGTATACCATACACTCTATGCCCCACACTCTATACCCTAAACTCTACACTCTATACCCTACACCCTACACCCTTAGCTCTATACCATACACTCTATACCCTACACTCTACACTCTATACCCTACACTCTATACCCTACACTCTATACCCTACACCCTACGCTCTATAAGCTACACTCTATACCCTACACTCTATACCCTACACTCTATAACCTACACTCTATACCCTACACTCTATACCCTACACTCTATACCCTACACTCTACACTCTATACCCTTCACTCTATACCCTACACTCTATACCCTACACTCTATACCCTACCCTCTACACTCTATACCATACACTCTATACCATACACTCTATACACTACACTCTATACCCTAAACTCTACACTCTATACCCTACACTCTATAATATACACTCTATACACTACACTCTATACCTTACACTCTACACCCTACACCCTACACTCTACATTCTATACCCTACACTCTATACCCTACACTCTCTACTCCACACTCTATACCCTACACTCTATACCCTACACTCTATACCCTACACTCTACACCCTACACTCTACACTCTATAGCCTACACTCTATACCCTACACTCTATACCCTACACTCTATACCCTACACTCTATACACTACACTCTACATTTTATACCCTACACTCTGTACCATACACTCTATACCCTACACTCTACAACCTGCACTCTATACCCTACACTCTATACCCTACACTCTACACTCTATACCCTACACTCTATACCCTACAATCTATACCCTACACTCTACACTCTATACCCTACACTCTATACCCTACACTCTACACTTTATACCCTACACTCTATACCATACACTCTATACCCTACACTCCATACCCTACACTCTACACTTTATACCCCACACTCTATACCATACACTCTATACCCTACACTCTACACCTTACACTCTATACCCTACATTCTATCCCCTACACTCTACACTCTATACCCTACACTCTACACTCTACTCTATACCCTACACTCTATACCCTACACTCTACACTCTATACCCTACACTCTACACTCTACACCCTACACTCTATACCCTACACTCTATACCCTACACTCTATACCCTACACTCTAATCCCTACACTCTATACCCTACACTCTATACCATACACTCTACACCCTACACCCTACACTCTACACCCTACACTCTATACCCTATACCCTACACTCTACACCCTACACTCTATACCCTACACTCTATACCCTACACTATACACTCTATACCCTACACTCTACACTGTATACCATACACTATATGCCCCACACTCTAAACTCTACACTCTATACCCTACACTCTACACCCTAAGCTCTATACCCTACACTCTATACCCTACACTCTACACTCTATACCCTACACTCTATACCCTACACTCTATACCATACACTCTACACCCTACACTCTACACCCTACACTCTATACCCTACACTCTATACCCTACACTCTACACTTTATACCCTACACTCTATACCCTACACTCTATACCCTGCACTCTACACCCTGCACTCTACACCCTGCACTCTACACCCAACACTCTATACCCTACACTCTACACCCTACACTCTACATCCTACACTCTATACCCTACACTCTATACCCTACACTCTATAGCCTACACTCTATACCCTACACTCTATACCCTACACTCTATACCCTACATTCTACACTCTATAACCTACACTCTATACCATACACTCTATACCCTACACTCTATACCATACACTCTATACCATACACTCTATAACATAGACTCTATACCCTACACTCTATACCCTACACTCTATACCATACACTCTAAACTCTATACCTTACACTCTATACCCTACACTCTATACCGTACACTCTACACTCTATACCTTACACTCTATACCCTACACTCTATACCCTACACTCTAAACTCTATACCCTACACTCTACACTCTACACTCTATACCCTACACTCTATACCATACACTCTATACCCTACACTCTATACCCTACACTCTACACCCTACACTCTATACCCTACACTCTATACCCTACACTCTATACCCTACACTCGAAACTCTATACCCTACACTCTACACTCTACACTCTATACCCTACACTCTATAACATGCACTCTATACCCTACACTCTATACCCTACACTCTATACCCTACACTCTATACCCTACACTCTACACTCTATACCCTACACTCTATACCATACACTCTACACCATGCACTCTATAGCATACACTCTATACCCTACACTCTACACTCTATACCCTACACTCTATACCCTACACTCTATACCCCTACACTATACACTCTATACCCTACACTCTACACTTTATACCTTACTCTCTATACCCTACACTCTATACCCTACACTCTACAACGTGCACTCTATACCCTATACTCTATACCCTACACCCTACACTCTATACCCTACACTCTATACCCTACACTCTATACCCTACACTCTATACCCTACACTCTATACCCTACACTCTACACTCTATACCCTACACTCTATAACATACACTCTATACACTACACTCTATACCTTACACTCTATACCCTACACTTTACATTCTACACCCTACACTCTACACTCTATTCCCTACACTCTATACCCTACACTCTATACCCTACACTCTATACCCTACACTCTATACCCTACACTCTACACTCTATACCCTACACTCTATACCCTACACTCTAATCCCTACACTCTAATCCCTACACTCTACACTCTATACCCTACACTCTATACCCTACACTCTATACCCTACACTCTACACCCTACACTCTACACCCTACACTCTAATCCCTACACTCTAATCCCTACACCCTACACTCTTTACCCTACACTCTATACCCTACACTCTATACCCTACACTCTACACCCTACACTCTATACCCTACACTCTATACCCTACACTCTATACCCTACACCCTACACTCTACACCCTACACTCTACACTCTATACCCTACACTCTATACCCTACACTCTACACTCTATACCCTACACCCTGCACTCTGTACCCTACACTCTACACTCTTTACCCTACACTCTATACCCTACACTCTATACCCTACACTCTATACCCTACACTCTACACTCTATACCTTACACTCTATACCCTACACTCTATACCCTACACTCTAAACTCTATACCCTACACTCTACACTCTATACCCTATACTCTATAACATACACTCTATACCCTACACTCTATACCCTACACTCTATACCATACACTCTACACCCGACACTCTATACCATACACTCTACACCATACACTCTATAGCATACACTCTATACCCTACACTATACACTCTATACCCTACACTCTATACCCTACACTATACACTCTATACCCTACACTCTACACTTTATACCCTACACTCTATACCCTACACTCTATACCCTACACTCTACAACCTGCACTCTATACCCTACACTCTATACCCTACACTCTACACTCTATAACCTACACTCTATACCCTACACTCTATACCCTACACTCTACACTGTATACCATACACTCTATGCCCCACACTCTATACCCTAAACTCTACACTCTATACCCTACACTCTACACCCTAAGCTCTATACCATACACTCTATACCCTACACTCTACACTCTATACCCTACACTCTATACCCTACACTCTATACCCTACACCCTACGCTCTATAAGCTACACTCTATACCCTACACTCTATACCCTACACTCTATAACCTACACTCTATACCCTACACTCTATACCCTACACTCTATACCCTACACTCTGTACCCTACACTCTACACTCTATACCCTACACTCTATACCCTACACTCTATACCCTACACTCTATACCCTACACTCTACACTCTATACCATACACTCTATACCATACACTATATACACTACACTCTATACCCTAAACTCTACACTCTATACCCTACACTCTATAACATACACTCTATACACTACACTCTATACCTTACACTCTACACCCTACACTCTACACTCTACATTCTATACCCTACACTCTATACCCTACACTCTCTACTCCACACTCTATACCCTACACTCTATACCCTACACTCTATACCCTACACTCTACACCCTACACTCTACACCCTACACTCTAATCCCTACACTCTAATCCCTACACCCTACACTCTTTACCCTACACTCTATACCCTACACTCTATACCCTACACTCTACACCCTACACTCTATACCCTACACTCTATACCCTACACTCTATACCCTACACCCTACACTCTACACCCTACACTCTACACTCTATACCCTACACTCTATACCCTACACTCTACACTCTATACCCTACACCCTGCACTCTGTACCCTACACTCTACACTCTTTACCCTACACTCTATACCCTACACTCTATACCCTACACTCTATACCCTACACTCTACACTCTATACCTTACACTCTATACCCTACACTCTATACCCTACACTGTAAACTCTATACCCTACACTCTACACTCTATATCCTATACTCTATAACATACACTCTATACCCTACACTCTATACCCTACACTCTATACCATACACTCTACACCCTACACTCTATACCATACACTCTACACCATACACTCTATAGCATACACTCTATACCCTACACTATACACTCTATACCCTACACTCTATACCCTACACTATACACTCTATACCCTACACTCTACACTTTATACCCTACACTCTATACCCTACACTCTATACCCTACACTCTACAACCTGCACTCTATACCCTACACTCTATACCCTACACTCTACACTCTATAACCTACACTCTATACCCTACACTCTATACCCTACACTCTACACTGTATACCATACACTCTATGCCCCACACTCTATACCCTAAACTCTACACTCTATACCCTACACTCTACACCCTAAGCTCTATACCATACACTCTATACCCTACACTCTACACTCTATACCCTACACTCTATACCCTACACTCTATACCCTACACCCTACGCTCTATAAGCTACACTCTATACCCTACACTCTATACCCTACACTCTATAACCTACACTCTATACCCTACACTCTATACCCTACACTCTATACCCTACACTCTGTACCCTACACTCTACACTCTATACCCTACACTCTATACCCTACACTCTATACCCTACACTCTATACCCTACACTCTACACTCTATACCATACACTCTATACCATACACTATATACACTACACTCTATACCCTAAACTCTACACTCTATACCCTACACTCTATAACATACACTCTATACACTACACTCTATACCTTACACTCTACACCCTACACTCTACACTCTACATTCTATACCCTACACTCTATACCCTACACTCTCTACTCCACACTCTATACCCTACACTCTATACCCTACACTCTATACCTTACACTCTACACCCTACACTCTACACTCTATAGCCTACACTCTATACCCTACACTCTATACCCTACACTCTATACCCTACACGCTATACCCTACACTCTATACACTACACTCTACATTTTATACCCTACACTCTATACCATACACTCTATACCCTACACTCTACAACCTGCACTCTATACCCTACACTCTATACCCTACACTCTACACTCTATACCCTACACTCTATACCCTACACTCTATACCCTACACTCTACACTCTATACCCTACACTCTATACCCTACACTCTACACTTTATACCCTACACTCTATACCATACACTCTATACCCTACACTCCATACCCTACACTCTACACTTTATACCCCACACTCTATACCATACACTCTATACCCTACACTCTACACCTTACACTCTATACCCTACATTCTATCCCCTACACTCTACACTCTATACCCTACAGTCTACACTCTACTCTATACCCTACACTCTATACCCTACACTCTACACTCTATACCCTACACTCTACACTCTACACCCTACACTCTATACCCTACACTCTATACCCTACACTCTATACCCTACACTCTAATCCCTACATTCTATACCCTACACTCTATACCATACACTCTACACCCTACACCCTACACTCTACACCCTACACTCTATATACTATACCCTACACTCTATACCCTACACTCTATACCCTACACTCTATACCCTACACTATACACTCGATACCCTACACTCTACGCTTTATACCCTACACTCTATACCCTACACTCTACACCCTACACTCTACACCCTACACTCTAATGCCTACACTCTAATCCCTACACCCTACACTCTATACCCTACACTCTATACCCTACACTCTACACCCTACACTCTACACTCTACACCCTACACTCTATACCCTACACTCTATACCCTACACCCTACACTCTACACCCTACACTCTATACCCTACACTCTACACCCTACACTCTATACCCTACACTCTACACCCTGCAATCTGTACCCTACACTCTACACTCTTTACCCTACACTCTATACCCTACACTCTATACCCTACACTCTATACCCTACACTCTATACCCTACACTCTACACTCTATACCTTACACTCTATACCCTACACTCTATACCCTACACTCTAAACTCTATACCCTACACTCTACACTCTATACCCTACACTCTATACCATACACTCTATACCCCTACACTCTACACCCTACACTCTATAGAGTACACTCTATACCCTACACTCTAAACCCTACAATCTAATCCCTACACTCTACACTCTATACCATACACTCTATACCCTACACTCTATACCCTACACTCTATACCATACACTCTATACCATACACTCTATACCCTACACTCTATACCCTACACTCTATACCCTACACTCTACACCCTACACTCTACACCTTACACTCAATACCCTACACTCTACACCCTACACTCTAAACTCTATCCCCTAAACTCTACACCCTACACTCTATACCTTACACTCTATACCCTACACTCTATACCCTACACTCTATACCATACACTCTATACCATACACTCTACACCCTACACTCTACACCCTACACTCTATACCCTACACTCTATACCCTACACTCTACACTTTATACCCTACACTCTATACCCTACACTCTATACCCTGCACTCTACACCATGCACTCTACACCCTGCACTCTACACCCTACACTCTATACCCTACACTCTATACCCTACACTCTACACTTTATACCCTACACTCTATACCCTACACTCTATACCCTGCACTCTACACCCTGCACTCTACACCCTGCACTCTACACCCAACACTCTATACCCTACACTCTACACCCTACAATCTACATCCTACACTCTATACCCTACACTCTACACTCTATACCCTACACTCTATAGCCTACACTCTATACCCTACACTCTATACCCTACACTCTATACCCTACACTCTACACTCTATAACCTACACTCTATACCATACACTCTATACCCTACACTCTATACCATACACTCTATACCATACACTCTATACCATAGACTATATTCCCTACACTCTATACCCTACACTTTATACCCTACACTCTATACCATACACTCTAAACTCTATACCTTACACTCTATACCCTACACTCTATACCGTACACTCTACACTCTATACCTTACACTCTATACCCTACACTCTATACCCTACACTCTAAACTCTATACCCTACACTCTACACTCTACACTCTATACCCTACACTCTATACCATACACTCTATACCCTACACTCTATACCCTACACTCTACACCCTACACTCTATACCCTACACTCTATACCCTACACTCTATACCCTACACTCGAAACTCTATACCCTACACTCTACACTCTACACTCTATACCCTACACTCTATAACATGCACTCTATACCCTACACTCTATACCCTACACTCTATACCCTACACTCTATACCCTACATTCTACACTCTATACCCTACACTCTATACCATACACTCTACACCATGCACTCTATAGCATACACTCTATACCCTACACTCTACACTCTATACCCTACACTCTATACCCTACACTCTATACCCTACACTATACACTCTATACCCTACACTCTACACTTTATACCTTACTCTCTATACCCTACACTCTATACCCTACACTCTACAACGTGCACTCTATACCCTATACTCTATACCCTACACCCTACACTCTATACCCTACACTCTATACCCTACACTCTATACCCTACACTCTATACCCTACACTCTATACCCTACACTCTACACTCTATACCCTACACTCTATACCCTACACTCTAATCCCTACACTCTAATCCCTACACTCTACACTCTATACCCTACACTCTATACCCTACACTCTATACCATACACTCTACACCCTACACTCTACACCCTACACTCTAATCCCTACACTCTAATCCCTACACCCTACACTCTATACCCTACACTATATACCCTACACTCTATACCCTACACTCTACACCCTACACTCTATCCCCTACACTCTATACCCTACACTCTATACCCTACACCCTACACTCTACACCCTACACTCTACACTCTATACCCTACACTCTATACCCTACACTCTACACTCTATACCCTACACCCTGCACTCTGTACCCTACACTCTACACTCTTTACCCTACACTCTACACCCTACACTCTATACCCTACACTCTATACCCTACACTCTACACTCTATACCTTACACTCTATACCCTACACTCTATACCCTACACTCTAAACTCTATACCCTACACTCTACACTCTATACCCTATACTCTATAACATACACTCTATACCCTACACTCTATACCCTACACTCTATACCATACACTCTACACCCTACACTCTATACCATACACTCTACACCATACACTCTATAGCATACACTCTATACCCTACACTATACACTCTATACCCTACACGCTATACCCTACACTATACACTCTATACCCTACACTCTACACTTTATACCCTACACTCTATACCCTACACTCTATACCCTACACTCTACACTCTATACCCTACACTCTATACCCTACACTCTAATCCCTACACTCTAATCCCTACACTCTACACTCTATACCCTACACTCTATACCCTACACTCTATACCCTACACTCTACACCCTACACTCTACACCCTACACTCTAATCCCTACACTCTAATCCCTACACCCTACACTCTATACCCTACACTCTATACCCTACACTCTACACCCTACACTCTATACCCTACACTCTATACCCTACACTCTATACCCTACACCCTACACTCTACACCCTACACTCTACACTCTATACCCTACACTCTATACCCTACACTCTACACTCTATACCCTACACCCTGCACTCTGTACCCTACACTCTACACTCTTTACCCTACACTCTATACCCTACACTCTATACCCTACACTCTATACCGTACACTCTACACTCTATACCTTACACTCTATACCCTACACTCTATACCCTACACTCTAAACTCTATACCCTACACTCTACACTCTACACTCTATACCCTACACTCTATACCATACACTCTATACCCTACACTCTATACCCTACACTCTACACCCTACACTCTATACCCTACACTCTATACCCTACACTCTATACCCTACACTCGAAACTCTATACCCTACACTCTACACTCTACACTCTATACCCTACACTCTATAACATGCACTCTATACCCTACACTCTATACCCTACACTCTATACCCTACACTCTATACCCTACACTCTACACTCTATACCCTACACTCTATACCATACACTCTACACCATGCACTCTATAGCATACACTCTATACCCTACACTCTACACTCTATACCCTACACTCTATACCCTACACTCTATACCCTACACTATACACTCTATACCCTACACTCTACACTTTATACCTTACTCTCTATACCCTACACTCTATACCCTACACTCTACAACGTGCACTCTATACCCTATACTCTATACCCTACACCCTACACTCTATACCCTACACTCTATACCCTACACTCTATACCCTACACTCTATACCCTACACTCTATACCCTACACTCTACACTCTATACCCTACACTCTATAACATACACTCTATACACTACACTCTATACCTTACACTCTATACCCTACACTTTACATTCTACACCCTACACTCTACACTCTATTCCCTACACTCTATACCTACACTCTATACCCTACACTCTATACCCTACACTCTAATCCCTACACTCTAATCCCTACACTCTACACTCTATACCCTACACTCTATACCCTACACTCTATACCCTACACTCTACACCCTACACTCTACACCCTACACTCTAATCCCTACACTCTAATCCCTACACCCTACACTCTATACCCTACACTCTATACCCTACACTCTATACCCTACACTCTACACCCTACACTCTATACCCTACACTCTATACCCTACACTCTATACCCTACACCCTACACTCTACACCCTACACTCTACACTCTATACCCTACACTCTATACCCTACACTCTACACTCTATACCCTACACCCTGCACTCTGTACCCTACACTCTACACTCTTTACCCTACACTCTATACCCTACACTCTATACCCTACACTCTATACCCTACAATCTACACTCTATACCTTACACTCTATACCCTACACTCTATACCCTACACTCTAAACTCTATACCCTACACTCTACACTCTATACCCTATACTCTATAACATACACTTTATACCCTACACTCTATACCCTACACTCTATACCATACACTCTACACCCTACACTCTATACCATACACTTTACACCATACACTCTATAGCATACACTCTATACCCTACACTATACACTCTATACCCTACACTCTATACCCTACACTATACACTCTATACCCTACACACTACACTTTATACCCTACACTCTATACCCTACACTCTATACCCTACACTCTACACTCTATACCCTACACTCTATACCCTACACTCTAATCCCTACACTCTAATCCCTACACTCTACACTCTATACCCTACACTCTATACCCTACACTCTATACCCTACACTCTACACCCTACACTCTACACCCTACACTCTAATCCCTACTCTCTAATCCCTACACCCTACACTCTATACCCTACACTCTATACCCTACACTCTATACCCTACACTCTACACCCTACACTCTATACCCTACACTCTATACCCTACACTCTATACCCTACACCCTACACTCTACACCCTACACTCTACACTCTATACCCTACACTCTATACCCTACACTCTACACTCTATACCCTACACCCTGCACTCTGTACCCTACACTCTACACTCTTTATCCTACTCTCTATACCCTACACTCTATACCCTACACTCTATACCCTACACTCTACACTCTATACCTTACACTCTATACCCTACACTCTATACCCTACACTCTATACCCTACAATCTATACCCTACACTCTATACCCTACACTCTTCACTCTATACCCTACACTCTATACCATACACTCTACACCATGCACTCTATAGCATACACTCTATACCCTACACTCTACACTCTATACCCTACACTCTATACCCTACACTCTATACCCTACACTATACACTCTATACCCTACACTCTACAATTTATACCTTACTCTCTATACCCTACACTCTATACCCTACACTCTACAACGTGCACTCTATACCCTATACTCTATACCCTACACCCTACACTCTATACCCTACACTCTATACCCTACACTCTATACCCTACACTCTACACTCTATACCCTATACTCTATACCCTACACTCTAATCCCTACACTCTAATCCCTACACTCTACACTCTATACCCTACACTCTATACCCTACACTCTATACCCTACACTCTACACCCTACACTCTACACCCTACACTCTAATCCCTACACTCTAATCCCTACACCCTACACTCTATACCCTACACTCTATACCCTACACTCTATACCCTACACTCTACACCCTACACTCTATACCCTACACTCTATACCCTACACTCTATACCCTACACCCTACACTCTACACCCTACACTCTACACTCTATACCCTACACTCTATACCCTACACTCTACACTCTATACCCTACACCCTGCACTCTGTACCCTACACTCTACACTCTTTACCCTACTCTCTATACCCTACACTCTATACCCTACACTCTATACCCTACACTCTACACTCTATACCTTACACTCTATACCCTACACTCTATACCCTACACTCTATACCCTACACTCTATACCCTACACTCTATACCCTACACTCTACACTCTATACCCTACACTCTATACCATACACTCTACACCATGCACTCTATAGCATACACTCTATACCCTACACTCTACACTCTATACCCTACACTCTATACCCTACACTCTATACCCTACACTATACACTCTATACCCTACACTCTACACTTTATACCTTACTCTCTATACCCTACACTCTATACCCTACACTCTACAACGTGCACTCTATACCCTATACTCTATACCCTACACCCTACACTCTATACCCTACACTCTATACCCTACACTCTATACCCTACACTCTATACCCTACACTCTATACCCTACACTCTACACTCTATACCCTACACTCTATAACATACACTCTATACACTACACTCTATACCTTACACTCTATACCCTACACTTTACATTCTACACCCTACACTCTACACTCTATTCCCTACACTCTATACCCTACACTCTATACCCTACACTCTATACCCTACACTCTATACCCTACACTCTACACTCTATACCCTACACTCTATACCCTACACTCTAATCCCTACACTCTAATCCCTACACTCTACACTCTATACCCTACACTATATACCCTACACTCTATACCCTACACTCTACACCCTACACTCTATCCCCTACACTCTATACCCTACACTCTATACCCTACACCCTACACTCTACACCCTACACTCTACACTCTATACCCTACACTCTATACCCTACACTCTACACTCTATACCCTACACCCTGCACTCTGTACCCTACACTCTACACTCTTTACCCTACACTCTATACCCTACACTCTATACCCTACACTCTATACCCTACACTCTACACTCTATACCTTACACTCTATACCCTACACTCTATACCCTACACTCTAAACTCTATACCCTACACTCTACACTCTATACCCTATACTCTATAACATACACTCTATACCCTACACTCTATACCCTACACTCTATACCATACACTCTACACCCTACACTCTATACCATACACTCTACACCATACACTCTATAGCATACACTCTATACCCTACACTATACACTCTATACCCTACACGCTATACCCTACACTATACACTCTATACCCTACACTCTACACTTTATACCCTACACTCTATACCCTACACTCTATACCCTACACTCTACACTCTATACCCTACACTCTATACCCTACACTCTAATCCCTACACTCTAATCCCTACACTCTACACTCTATACCCTACACTCTATACCCTACACTCTATACCCTACACTCTACACCCTACACTCTACACCCTACACTCTAATCCCTACACTCTAATCCCTACACCCTACACTCTATACCCTACACTCTATACCCTACACTCTATACCCTACACTCTACACCCTACACTCTATACCCTACACTCTATACCCTACACTCTATACCCTACACTCTACACTCTATACCCTACACCCTGCACTCTGTACCCTACACTCTACACTCTTTACCCTACACTCTATACCCTACACTCTATACCCTACACTCTATACCGTACACTCTACACTCTATACCTTACACTCTATACCCTACACTCTATACCCTACACTCTAAACTCTATACCCTACACTCTACACTCTACACTCTATACCCTACACTCTATACCATACACTCTATACCCTACACTCTATACCCTACACTCTACACCCTACACTCTATACCCTACACTCTATACCCTACACTCTATACCCTACACTCGAAACTCTATACCCTACACTCTACACTCTATACCCTACACTCTATAACATGCACTCTATACCCTACACTCTATACCCTACACTCTATACCCTACACTCTATACCCTACACTCTACACTCTATACCCTACACTCTATACCATACACTCTACACCATGCACTCTATAGCATACACTCTATACCCTACACTCTACACTCTATACCCTACACTCTATACCCTACACTCTATACCCTACACTATACACTCTATACCCTACACTCTACACTTTATACCTTACTCTCTATACCCTACACTCTATACCCTACACTCTACAACGTGCACTCTATACCCTATACTCTATACCCTACACCCTACACTCTATACCCTACACTCTATACCCTACACTCTATACCCTACACTCTATACCCTACACTCTATACCCTACACTCTACACTCTATACCCTACACTCTATAACATACACTCTATACACTACACTCTATACCTTACACTCTATACCCTACACTTTACATTCTACACCCTACACTCTACACTCTATTCCCTACACTCTATACCTACACTCTATACCCTACACTCTATACCCTACACTCTAATCCCTACACTCTAATCCCTACACTCTACACTCTATACCCTACACTCTATACCCTACACTCTATACCCTACACTCTACACCCTACACTCTACACCCTACACTCTAATCCCTACACTCTAATCCCTACACCCTACACTCTATACCCTACACTCTATACCCTACACTCTATACCCTACACTCTACACCCTACACTCTATACCCTACACTCTATACCCTACACTCTATACCCTACACCCTACACTCTACACCCTACACTCTACACTCTATACCCTACACTCTATACCCTACACTCTACACTCTATACCCTACACCCTGCACTCTGTACCCTACACTCTACACTCTTTACCCTACACTCTATACCCTACACTCTATACCCTACACTCTATACCCTACAATCTACACTCTATACCTTACACTCTATACCCTACACTCTATACCCTACACTCTAAACTCTATACCCTACACTCTACACTCTATACCCTATACTCTATAACATACACTCTATATTCTACACTCTATACCCTACACTCTATACCATACACTCTACACCCTACACTCTATACCATACACTTTACACCATACACTCTATAGCATACACTCTATACCCTACACTATACACTCTATACCCTACACTCTATACCCTACACTATACACTCTATACCCTACACACTACACTTTATACCCTACACTCTATACCCTACACTCTATACCCTACACTCTACACTCTATACCCTACACTCTATACCCTACACTCTAATCCCTACACTCTAATCCCTACACTCTACACTCTATACCCTACACTCTATACCCTACACTCTATACCCTACACTCTACACCCTACACTCTACACCCTACACTCTAATCCCTACACTCTAATCCCTACACCCTACACTCTATACCCTACACTCTATACCCTACACTCTATACCCTACACTCTACACCCTACACTCTATACCCTACACTCTATACCCTACACTCTATACCCTACACCCTACACTCTACACCCTACACTCTACACTCTATACCCTACACTCTATACCCTACACTCTACACTCTATACCCTACACCCTGCACTCTGTACCCTACACTCTACACTCTTTATCCTACTCTCTATACCCTACACTCTATACCCTACACTCTATACCCTACACTCTACACTCTATACCTTACACTCTATACCCTACACTCTATACCCTACACTCTATACCCTACAATCTATACCCTACACTCTATACCCTACACTCTTCACTCTATACCCTACACTCTATACCATACACTCTACACCATGCACTCTATAGCATACACTCTATACCCTACACTCTACACTCTATACCCTACACTCTATACCCTACACTCTATACCCTACACTATACACTCTATACCCTACACTCTACACTTTATACCTTACTCTCTATACCCTACACTCTATACCCTACACTCTACAACGTGCACTCTATACCCTATACTCTATACCCTACACCCTACACTCTATACCCTACACTCTATACCCTACACTCTATACCCTACACTCTACACTCTATACCCTATACTCTATACCCTACACTCTAATCCCTACACTCTAATCCCTACACTCTACACTCTATACCCTACACTCTATACCCTACACTCTATACCCTACACTCTACACCCTACACTCTACACCCTACACTCTAATCCCTACACTCTAATCCCTACACCCTACACTCTATACCCTACACTCTATACCCTACACTCTATACCCTACACTCTACACCCTACACTCTATACCCTACACTCTACACCCTACACTCTATACCCTACACCCTACACTCTACACCCTACACTCTACACTCTATACCCTACACTCTATACCCTACACTCTACTCTCTATACCCTACACCCTGCACTCTGTACCCTACACTCTACACTCTTTACCCTACTTTCTATACCCTACACTCTATACCCTACACTCTATACCCTACACTCTACACTCTATACCTTACACTCTATACCCTACACTCTACACTCTATACCCTACACTCTATACCCTACACTCTATACCCTACACTATACACTCTATACCCTACACTCTACACTTTATACCTTACTCTCTATACCCTACACTCTATACCCTACACTCTACAACGTGCACTCTATACCCTATACTCTATACCCTACACCCTACACTCTATACCCTACACTCTATACCCTACACTCTATACCCTACACTCTATACCCTACACTCTATACCCTACACTCTACACTCTATACCCTACACTCTATAACATACACTCTATACACTACACTCTATACCTTACACTCTATACCCTACACTTTACATTCTACACCCTACACTCTACACTCTATTCCCTACACTCTATACCCTACACCCTATACCCTACACTCTATACCCTACACTCTATACCCTACACTCTACACTCTATACCCTACACTCTATACCCTACACTCTAATCCCTACACTCTAATCCCTACACTCTACACTCTATACCCTACACTCTATACCCTACACTCTATACCCTACACTCTGTACCCTACACTCTATACCCTACACTCTACACTCTATACCCTACACTGTACACTCTATACCCTACACTCTATACCATACACTCTACACCCTACACTCTACACTCTATACCCTACACTCTATACCCTACACTCTACACTCTATACCCTACACCCTGCACTCTGTACCCTACACTCTACACTCTTTACCCTACACTCTATACCCTACACTCTATACCCTACACTCTATACCCTACACTCTACAATCTATACCTTACACTCTATACCCTACACTCTATACCCTACACTCTAAACTCTATACCCTACACTCTACACTCTATACACTATACTCTATAACATACACTCTATACCCTACACTCTATACCCTACACTCTATACCATACACTCTACACCCTACACTCTATACCATACACTCTACACCATACACTCTATAGCATACACTCTATACCCTACACTATACACTCTATACCCTACACTCTATACCCTACACTATACACTCTATACCCTACACTCTACACTCTATACCCTACACTCTAAACTCTATACCCTACACTCTACACTCTATACCCTATACTCTATAACATACACTCTATACCCTACACTCTATACCCTACACTCTATACCATACACTCTACACCCTACACTCTATACCATACACTCTACACCATACACTCTATAGCATACACTCTATACCCTACACTATACACTCTATACCCTACACTCTATACCCTACACTATACACTCTATACCCTACACTCTACACTTTATACCCTACACTCTATACCCTACACTCTATACCCTACACTCTACACTCTATACCCTACTCTCTATACCCTACACTCTAATCCCTACACTCTAATCCCTACACTCTACACTCTATACCCTACACTCTATACCCTACACTCTATACCCTACACTCTACACCCTACACTCTACACCCTACACTCTAATCCCTACACTCTAATCCCTACACCCTACACTCTATACCCTACACTCTATACCCTACACTCTATACCCTACACTCTACACCCTACACTCTATACCCTACACTCTATACCCTACACTCTATACCCTACACCCTACACTCTACACCCTACACTCTACACTCTATACCCTACACTCTATACCCTACACTCTACACTCTATACCCTACACCCTGCACTCTGTACCCTACACTCTACACTCTTTACCCTACTCTCTATACCCTACACTCTATACCCTACACTCTATACCCTACACTCTACACTCTATACCTTACACTCTATACCCTACACTCTATACCCTACACTCTAAACTCTATACTCTACACTCTACACTCTATACCCTATACTCTATAACATACACTCTATACCCTACACTCTATACCCTACACTCTATACCATACACTCTACACCCTACACTCTATACCATACACTCTACACCATACACTCTATAGCATACACTCTATACCCTACACTATACACTCTATACCCTACACTCTATACCCTACACTATACACTCTATACCCTACACTCTACACTTTATACCCTACACTCTATACCCTACACTCTATACCCTACACTCTACAACCTGCACTCTATACCCTACACTCTATACCCTACACTCTACACTCTATAACCTACACTCTATACCCTACACTCTATACCCTACACTCTACACTGTATACCATACACTCTATGCCCCACACTCTATACCCTAAACTCTACACTCTATACCCTACACTCTACACCCTAAGCTCTATACCATACACTCTATACCCTACACTCTACACTCTATACCCTACACTCTATACCCTACACTCTATACCCTACACCCTACGCTCTATAAGCTACACTCTATACCCTACACTCTATACCCTACACTCTATAACCTACACTCTATACCCTACACTCTATACCCTACACTCTATACCCTACACTCTATACCATACACTCTACACTCTATACCCTACACTCTATACCCTACACTCTATACCCTACACTCTATACCCTACACTCTACAATCTATACCATACACTCTATACCATACACTATATACACTACACTCTATACCCTAAACTCTACACTCTATACCCTACACTCTATAACATACACTCTATACACTACACTCTATACCTTACACTCTACACCCTACACTCTACACTCTACATTCTATACCCTACACTCTATACCCTACACTCTCTACTCCACACTCTATACCCTACACTCTATACCCTACACTCTATACCCTACACTCTACACCCTACACTCTACACTCTATAGCCTACACTCTATACCCTACACTCTATACCCTACACTCTATACCCTACACTCTATACACTACACTCTACATTTTATACCCTACACTCTATACCATACACTCTATACCCTACACTCTACAACCTGCACTCTATACCCTACACTCTATACCCTACACTCTACACTCTATACCCTACACTCTATACCCTACACTCTATACCCTACACTCTACACTCTATACCCTACACTCTATACCCTACACTCTACACTTTATACCCTACACTCTATACCATACACTCTATACCCTACACTCCATACCCTACACTCTACACTTTATACCCCACACTCTATACCATACACTCTATACCCTACACTCTACACCTTACACTCTATACCCTACATTCTATCCCCTACACTCTACACTCTATACCCTACAGTCTACACTCTACTCTATACCCTACACTCTATACCCTACACTCTACACTCTATACCCTACACTCTACACTCTACACCCTACACTCTATACCCTACACTCTATACCCTACACTCTATACCCTACACTCTAATCCCTACATTCTATACCCTACACTCTATACCATACACTCTACACCCTACACCCTACACTCTACACCCTACACTCTATACCCTATACCCTACACTCTATACCCTACACTCTATACCCTACACTCTATACCCTACACTATACACTCGATACCCTACACTCTACGCTTTATACCCTACACTCTATACCCTACACTCTATACCCTACACTCTACACCCTACACTCTAATGCCTACACTCTAATCCCTACACCCTACACTCTATACCCTACACTCTATACCCTACACTCTACACCCTACACTCTACACTCTACACCCTACACTCTATACCCTACACTCTATACCCTACACCCTACACTCTACACCCTACACTCTATACCCTATACCCTACACTCTATACCCTACACTCTATACCCTACACTCTATACCCTACACTATACACTCGATACCCTACACTCTACGCTTTATACCCTACACTCTATACCCTACACTCTATACCCTACACTCTACACCCTACACTCTAATGCCTACACTCTAATCCCTACACCCTACACTCTATACCCTACACTCTATACCCTACACTCTACACCCTACACTCTACACTCTACACCCTACACTCTATACCCTACACTCTATACCCTACACCCTACACTCTACACCCTACACTCTATACCCTACACTCTACACCCTACACTCTATACCCTACACTCTACACCCTGCAATCTGTACCCTACACTCTACACTCTTTACCCTACACTCTATACCCTACACTCTATACCCTACACTCTATACCCTACACTCTATACCCTACACTCTACACCTTACACTCTATACCCTACACTCTATACCCTACACTCTAAACTCTATACCCTACACTCTACACTCTACACTCTATACCCTACACTCTATAACATACACTCTATACCCTACACTCTATACCCTACACTCTATACCCTACACTCTATACCATACACTCTATACCCCTACACTCTACACCCTACACTCTATAGAGTACACTCTATACCCTACACTCTAAACCCTACACTCTATACCCTACACTCTATACCCTACACTCTATACCCTACACTCTACACTCTATACCCTACACTCTATAACATACACTCTATACACTACACTCTATACCTTACACTCTATACCCTACACTTTACATTCTACACCCTACACTCTACACTCTATTCCCTACACTCTATACCCTACACTCTATACCCTACACTCTATACCCTACACTCTATACCCTACACTCTACACTCTATACCCTACACTCTATACCCTACACTATAATCCCTACACTCTAATCCCTACACTCTACACTCTATACCCTACACTCTATACCCTACACTCTATACCCTACACTCTACACCCTACACTCTACACCCTACACTCTAATCCCTACACTCTAATCCCTACACCCTACACTCTATACCCTACACTCTATACCCTACACTCTATACCCTACACTCTACACCCTACACTCTATACCCTACACTCTATACCCTACACTCTATACCCTACACCCTACACTCTACACCCTACACTCTACACTCTATACCCTACACTCTATACCCTACACTCTACACTCTATACCCTACACCCTGCACTCTGTACCCTACACTCTACACTCTTTACCCTACACTCTATACCCTACACTCTATACCCTACACTCTATACCCTACACTCTACACTCTATACCTTACACTCTATACCCTACACTCTATACCCTACACTCTAAACTCTATACCCTACACTCTACACTCTATACCCTATACTCTATAACATACACTCTATACCCTACACTCTATACCATACACTCTACACCCTACACTCTATACCATACACTCTACACCATACACTCTATAGCATACACTCTATACCCTACACTATACACTCTATACCCTACACTCTATACCCTACACTATACACTCTATACCCTACACTCTACACTTTATACCCTACACTCTATACCCTACACTCTATACCCTACACTCTACAACCTGCACTCTATACCCTACACTCTATACCCTACACTCTACATTCTATAACCTACACTCTATACCCTACACTCTATACCCTACACTCTACACTGTATACCATACACTCTATGCCCCACACTCTATACCCTAAACTCTACACTCTATACCCTACACTCTACACCCTAAGCTCTATACCATACACTCTATACCCTACACTCTACACTCTATACCCTACACTCTATACCCTACACTCTATACCCTACACCCTACGCTCTATAAGCTACACTCTATACCCTACACTCTATACCCTACACTCTATAACCTACACTCTATACCCTACACTCTATACCCTACACTCTATACCCTACACTCTATACCCTACACTCTATACCCTACACTCTATACCCTACACTCTACACTCTATACCATACACTCTATACCATACACTATATACACTACACTCTATACCCTAAACTCCACACTCTATACCCTACACTCTATAACATACACTCTATACACTACACTCTATACCTTACACTCTACATCCTACACTCTACACTCTACATTCTATACCCTACACTCTATACCCTACACTCTCTACTCCACACTCTATACCCTACACTCTATACCCTACACTCTATACCCTACACTCTACACCCTACACTCTACACTCTATAGCCTACACTCTATGCCCTACACTCTATACCCTACACTCTATACCCTACACTCTATACACTACACTCTACATTTTATACCCTACACTCTATACCATACACTCTATACCCTACACTCTACAACCTGCACTCTATACCCTACACTCTATACCCTACACTCTACACTCTATACCCTACACTCTATACCCTACACTCTATACCCTACACTCTACACTCTATACCCTACACTCTATACCCTACACTCTACACTTTATACCCTACACTCTATACCATACACTCTATACCCTACACTCCATACCCTACACTCTACACTTTATACCCCACACTCTATACCATACACTCTATACCCTACACTCTACACCTTACACTCTATACCCTACATTCTATCCCCTACACTCTACACTCTATACCCTACAGTCTACACTCTACTCTATACCCTACACTCTATACCCTACACTCTACACTCTATACCCTACACTCTACACTCTACACCCTACACTCTATACCCTACACTCTATACCCTACACTCTATACCCTACACTCTAATCCCTACATTCTATACCCTACACTCTATACCATACACTCTACACCCTACATCCTACACTCTACACCCTACACTCTATACCCTATACCCTACACTCTATACCCTACACTCTGTACCCTACACTCTATACCCTACACTATACACTCGATACCCTACACTCTACGCTTTATACCCTACACTCTATACCCTACACTCTATACCCTACACTCTACACCCTACACTCTACAACCTACACTCTAATGCCTACACTCTAATCCCTACACCCTACACTCTATACCCTACACTCTATACCCTACACTCTACACCCTACACTCTACACTCTACACCCTACACTCTATACCCTACACTCTATACCCTACACCCTACACCCTACACTCTATACCCTACACTCTACACCCTACACTCTATACCCTACACTCTACACCCTGCAATCTGTACCCTACACTCTACACTCTTTACCCTACACTCTATACCCTACACTCTATACCCTACACTCTATACCCTACACTCTACACTCTATACCTTACACTCTATACCCTACACTCTATACCCTACACTCTAAACTCTATACCCTACACTCTACACTCTACACTCTATACCCTACACTCTATAACATACACTCTATACCCTACACTCTATACCCTACACTCTATACCCTACACTCTATACCATACACTCTATACTCCTACACTCTACACCCTACACTCTATAGAGTACACTCTATACCCTACACTCTAAACCCTACACTCTAATCCCTACACTCTACACTCTATACCATACACTCTATACCCTACACTCTATACCCTACACTCTATACCATACACTCTATACCCTACACTCTATACCCTACACTCTATACCCTACACTCTACACCCTACACTCTACACCTTACACTCAATACCCTACACTCTACACCCTACACTCTAAACTCTATCCCCTAAACTCTACACCCTATACCCTACACTCTATACCCTACACTCTATACCCTACACTCTATAAAATACACTCTATACCATACACTCTACACCCTACACTCTACACCCTACACTCTATACCCTACACTCTATACCCTACACTCTACACTTTATACCCTACACTCTATACCCTACACTCTATACCCTGCACTCTACACCCTGCACTCTACACCCTGCACTCTACACCCAACACTCTATACCCTACACTCTACACCCTACACTCTACATCCTACACTCTACACTCTATACCCTACACTCTATAGCCTACACTCTATACCCTACACTCTATACCCTACACTCTATATCCTACACTCTACACTCTATACCCTACACTCTATACCATACACTCTATACCCTAAACTCTATACCATACACTCTATACCATACACTCTATACCATACACTCTATACCATACACTCTATACCCTACACTCTATACCATACACTCTAAACTCTATACCTTACACTCTATAACCTACACTCTATACCCTACACTCTACACTCTATACCTTACACTCTATACCCTACACTCTAAACTCTATACCCTACACTCTACACTCTACACTCTATACCCTACACTCTATACCATACACTCTATACCCTACACTCTATACCCTACACTCTATACCCTACACTCTACACCCTACACTCTATACCCTACATTCTATACCCTACACTCTATACCCTACACTCTAAACTCTATACCCTACACTCTACACTCTACACTCTATACCCTACACTCTATAACATGCACTCTATACCCTACACTCTATACCCTACACTCTATACCCTACACTCTATACCCTACACTCTACACTCTATACCCTACACTCTATACCATACACTCTATACCCTACACTATACACTCTATACCCTACACTCTACACTTTATACCTTACTCTCTATACCCTACACTCTATACCCTACACTCTACAATGTGCACTCTATACCCTACACTCTATACCCTACACCCTACACTCTATACCCTACACTCTATACCCTACACTCTATACCCTACACTCTATGCCCTACACTCTAAACTCTATACCTACACTCTATAACATACACTCTATACACTACACTCTATACCTTACACTCTATACCCTACACTTTACATTCTACACCCTACACTCTACACTCTATTCCCTACACTCTATACCCTACACTCTATACCCTACACTCTATACCCTGCACTCTACACCCTGCACTCTACACCCTGCACTCTACACCCAACACTCTATACCCTACACTCTACACCCTACACTCTACATCCTACACTCTACACTCTATACCCTACACTCTATAGCCTACACTCTATACCCTACACTCTATACCCTACACTCTATATCCTACACTCTACACTCTATACCCTACACTCTATACCATACACTCTATACCCTAAACTCTATACCATACACTCTATACCATACACTCTATACCATACACTCTATACCATACACTCTATACCCTACACTCTATACCATACACTCTAAACTCTATACCTTACACTCTATAACCTACACTCTATACCCTACACTCTACACTCTATACCTTACACTCTATACCCTACACTCTAAACTCTATACCCTACACTCTACACTCTACACTCTATACCCTACACTCTATACCATACACTCTATACCCTACACTCTATACCCTACACTCTATACCCTACACTCTACACCCTACACTCTATACCCTACATTCTATACCCTACACTCTATACCCTACACTCTAAACTCTATACCCTACACTCTACACTCTACACTCTATACCCTACACTCTATAACATGCACTCTATACCCTACACTCTATACCCTACACTCTATACCCTACACTCTATACCCTACACTCTACACTCTATACCCTACACTCTATACCATACACTCTATACCCTACACTATACACTCTATACCCTACACTCTACACTTTATACCTTACTCTCTATACCCTACACTCTATACCCTACACTCTACAATGTGCACTCTATACCCTACACTCTATACCCTACACCCTACACTCTATACCCTACACTCTATACCCTACACTCTATACCCTACACTCTATGCCCTACACTCTAAACTCTATACCTACACTCTATAACATACACTCTATACACTACACTCTATACCTTACACTCTATACCCTACACTTTACATTCTACACCCTACACTCTACACTCTATTCCCTACACTCTATACCCTACACTCTATACCCTACACTCTATACCCTACACTCTATACCCTACACTCTACACTCTATACCCTACACTCTATACCCTACACTCTAATCCCTACACTCTAATCCCTACACTCTACACTCTATACCCTACACTCTATACCCTACACTCTATACCCTACACTCTACACCCTACACTCTACACCCTACACTCTAATCCCTACACTCTAATCCCTACACCCTACACTCTATACCCTACACTCTATACCCTACACTCTATACCCTACACTCTATACCCTACACTCTACACCCTACACTCTATACCCTACACTCTTTACCCTACACTCTATACCCTACACCCTACACTCTACACCCTACACTCTACACTCTATACCCTACACTCTATACCCTACACTCTACACTCTATACCCTACACCCTGCACTCTGTACCCTACACTCTACACTCTTTACCCTACACTCTATACTCTACACTCTATACCCTACACTCTATACCCTACACTCTACACTCTATACCTTACACTCTATACCCTACACTCTATACCCTACACTCTAAACTCTATACCCTACACTCTACACTCTATACCCTATACTCTATAACATACACTCTATACCCTACACTCTATACCCTACACTCTATACCATACACTCTACACCCTACACTCTATACCATACACTCTACACCATACACTCTATAGCATACACTCTATACCCTACACTATACACTCTATACCCTACACTCTATACCCTACACTCTAAACTCTATACCCTACACTCTACACTCTATACCCTATACTCTATAACATACACTCTATACCCTACACTCTATACCCTACACTCTATACCATACACTCTATACCCTACACTCTACACCCTACACTCTATAGCCTACACTCTATACCCTACACTCTAATCCCTACACTCTACACTCTATACCATACACTCTATACCCTACACTCTATACCCTACACTCTATACCATACACTCTATACCATACACTCTATACCCTACACTCTATACCCTACACTCTATACCCTACACTCTACACCCTACACTCTACACCTTATACTCAATACCCTACACTCTACACCCTACACTCTAAACTCTATACCCTAAACTCTACACCCTACACTCTATACCATACACTTCATACCATACACTCTACACTCTATACCCTACACTCTATACCATACACTCTACACCATACACTCTATAGCATACACTCTATAGCATACACTCTATACCCTACACTCTATACCCTACACTCTATACCATACACTCTATACCATACACTCTACACTCTATACCCTACACTCTATACCATACACTCTACACCATACACTCTATAGCATACACTCTATAGCACACACTCTATACCCTACACTGTACACTCTATACCCTACACTCTATACCCTACACTATATACCCTACACTATACACTCTATACCCTACACTCTACACTTTATACCCTACTCTCTATACCCTACACTCTATACCCTACACTCTACAACCTGCACTCTATACCCTACACTCTATACCCTACACCCTACACTCTATACCCTACACTCTATACCCTACACTCTATACCCTACACTCTATACCCTACACTCTACACTCTATACCCTACACTCTATAGCCTACACTCTACTCTCTACTCTATACCCTACACTCTATACCCTATACTCTAATCCCTACACTCTAATCCCTACACTCTACACTCTATACCGTACACTCTATACCGTACACTCTATACCCTACACTCTACACCCTACACTCTACACCCTACACTCTAATCCCTACACTCTAATCCCTACACTCTAATCCCTACACCCTACACTCTATACCCTACACTCTATACCCTACACTCTATACCCTACACTCTATACCCTACACCCTACACTCTACACCCTACACTCTACAATCTATACCCTACACTCTACACCCTACACCCTACACTCTACACTCTATACCCTACACTCTACACCCTGCACTCTGTACCCTACACTCTACACTCTTTACCCTACACTCTATACCCTACACTCTATACCCTACACTCTAATCCCTACACTCTACACTCTATACCCTACACTCTATGCCCTACACTCTATACCCTACACGCTATACCCTACACTCTACACCCTACACTCTACACCCTACACTCTAATCCCTACACTCTAATCCCTACACTCTAATCCCTACACCCTACACTCTATACCCTACACTCTATACCCTACACTCTATACCCTATACTCTAATCCTTACACTCTAATCCCTACACTCTACACTCTATACCCTGCACTCTATACCCTACACTCTATACCCTACACTCTACACCCTACACGCTACACCCTACACTCTAATCCCTACACTCTAATCCCTACACTCTAATCCCTACACCCTACACTCTATACCCTACACTCTATACCCTACACTCTATACCCTACACCCTACACTCTTTACCCTACACTCTATACCCTACACTCTATACCCTACACTCTAATCCCTACACTCTACACTCTATACCCTACACTCTATACCCTACACTCTATACCCTACACTCTAATCCCTACACTCTACACTCTATACCCTACACTCTATACCCTACACTCTATACCCTACACTCTATACCCTACACTCTATACCCTACACTCTGCACCCTACACTCTACACCCTACACTCTAATCCCTACACTCTAATCCCTACACTCTAATCCCTACACCCTACACTCTATACCCTACACTCTATACCCTACACTCTATACCCTACACTCTATACCCTACACCCTACACTCTACACCCTACACTCTACAATCTATACCCTACACTCTACACCCTACACCCTACACTCTACACTCTATACCCTACACTCTACACCCTGCACTCTGTACCCTACACTCTACACTCTTTACCCTACACTCTATACCCTACACTCTATACCCTACACTCTAATCCCTACACTCTACACTCTATACCCTACACTCTATGCCCTACACTCTATACCCTACACTCTATACCCCACACTCTACACCCTACACTCTACACCCTACACTCTAATCCCTACACTCTAATCCCTACACTCTAATCCCTACACCCTACACTCTATACCCTACACTCTATACCCTACACTCTATACCCTATACTCTAATCCTTACACTCTAATCCCTACACTCTACACTCTATACCCTGCACTCTATACCCTACACTCTATACCCTACACTCTACACCCTACACGCTACACCCTACACTCTAATCCCTACACTCTAATCCCTACACTCTAATCCCTACACCCTACACTCTATACCCTACACTCTATACCCTACACTCTATACCCTACACCCTACACTCTTTACCCTACACTCTATACCCTACACTCTATACCCTACACTCTAATCCCTACACTCTACACTCTATACCCTACACTCTATACCCTACACTCTATACCCTACACTCTAATCCCTACACTCTACACTCTATACCCTACACTCTATACCCTACACTCTATACCCTACACTCTATACCCTACACTCTGCACCCTACACTCTACACCCTACACTCTAATCCCTACACTCTAATCCCTACACTCTAATCCCTACACCCTACACTCTATACCCTACACTCTATACCCTACACTCTATACCCTACACTCTATACCCTACACTCTACACCCTACACTCTACACTCTATACCCTACACTCTACACCCTACACTCTACACCCTACACTCTACACTCTATACCCTACACTCTACACCCTGCACTCTGTATCCTACACTCTACACTCTTTACCCTACACTCTATACCCTACACTCTATACCCTACACTCTATACCCTACACTCTATACCCTACACTCTAAACTCTATACCCTACACTCTACACTCTATACCCTACAGTCTATAACATACACTCTATACCCTACACTCTATACCCTACACTCTATACCCTACACTCTATACCATACACTCTACACCCTACACTCTATACCATACACTCTACACCCTACACTCTATACCATACACTCTACACCATACACTCTATAGCATACACTCTATACCCTACACTATACACTATACCCTACACTCTATACCCTACACTCTATACCCTACACTAAACACTCTATACCCTACACTCTACACTTTATACCCTACACTCTATACCCTACACTCTATACCCTACACTCTATACCCTACACTCTATACCCTACACTCTACACTCTTTACCCTACACTCTATACCCTACATTCTATACCCTACAATCTATACCCTACACTCTAATCCCTACACTCTACACTCTATACCCTACACTCTATACCCTACACTCTATACCCTACACTCTACACCCTACACTCTACACCCTACACTCTAATCCCTACACTCTAATCCCTACACTCTATACCCTACACTCTATACCCTACACCCTACACTCTACACCCTACACTCTATACCCTACACTCTACACCCTACACTCTACACTCTATACCCTACACTCTACACCCTGCACTCTGTACCCTACACTCTACACTCTATACCCTACACTCTAATCCCTACACTCTACACTCTATACCCTACACTCTATACCCTACACTCTATACCCTACACTCTATACCCTACACCCTAATCCCTACACTCTAATCCATACACTCTAATCCCTACACCCTAAT